>NW_024349222.1:7905869-8042835 GCF_902729225.1 Pteropus medius | reverse complement strand
AGTGGGGTTAAGGTGCCCTCACTGTTAGCTTTGGGGAAACTAGTTTTTATATGACTGTGCAGGGGTGACCATAAAAGCTAAAATAAATCTGGAGATTTCAGGGGAAATAAGATGTGTATAAAATTCTTATCCCTTTCAAAATGGGGACAGCTTGGGAAGAAATAGACTAGGGAGAGAGAGCGCATGTTCATAGGAAGTCTAAATCTCACCCCAGGCAGAAAGTAGTGACTTACAGTGTTAGGGGTAGAGGATGGGGAAGAAATGCTAGTGATATGTACAGAGCACATGTAAATGTGTGGTGGACAATAGTTACCTTTTCTGGCCTTTTTTGAGACCAAATTAATTCAGGTATTATTAGTCTAGACAAACCAAGGACCCCCACATAAAGATTAAAAGAGTCCTGTCCACACAAGGACATACACCTGGAGCATCCAGATCAGGTGACCAGGGAGACTGCCACTGGGCCCCATAGTACATCTACATAAGGCCACACTACTAAGCCCAGGAGACTTAGCAGCTCTATCTGATACATAGAAACAAAAACAGGGAGGCAGCCAAAGAAACATGGGTAGATGAACATGTCTCAGATGAACAAAACAGAGCTCCAGAAAAAGAACTAAACAACATAGAGACAAGCAATCTGCCAAATGCAGAATTCAAAACACTGGTTATAAGGATGCTCAGTGATCTCAGTCAGGACTTCAACAAAGAGATAGCAAACAAAAATGGAGAGAGAAAACATAAAGAACCAGTCAGAAAAGAAGAGTGAAATAATTGAAATAAAGAATACATTAGAAGGAATCAACAGATAAGATGAAGCAGAGGATAAAATCAACAATTTGGAATATAAGGTAGCAGGAAACACCCAATCAGTATCAATAAGAAAAAAGAATCCCCCCAAAATGAGGAAAATTTAAGGGGCCTCTGGGATATCATCAAGATACCAACATTTGCATCATAGGGATACCAGAAGGAGTAGCAAAAGAGCAAGGAATTGAAATCCTATTTGAAGAAATAATGATGGAAAACTTCCCTAACCTAGTGAAAGAAATAGACATACAAGCCCAGACAGTGCAAATATTCCCATACACGATGAAGCCAGAGGCCCACACCAAGACACATCATCATTAAAATGGTGAAGATTAAACACAGAGAACCGCAAAAGCAGCAAGAGAAAAGCAGTTACCTACGAGGGAGCTCTCGTAAGACTGTCAGCTGATTTCTCAACAGAAACAGCAGGCCAGAAGGGATTGGCACAAAATATTCAAAGTGATTTAAAGTAAGGATCTACAACCAACATTACGCTACTGAGCAAAGAAAGCTATTACTTAGAATTGAAGAACAGATAAAGAGCTTCCCGGACAGGCAAGAAAAAGCTAAAGGAATTCATCACCACCAAACTGGTATTTCAAGAAATGTTAAAGGGACTTGTTTAAGAAGATGAAAAAAAATCAAAATAGGAATAATAAAATGGCAATAACTAGCAACAATTATTTTAAATGTAAATGGATTAAATGCTCCAATTAAAAGTTAGGGTGGTTGAATGGATAAGAAAACAAGACCTTTACATATGCCGCCTACAAGAGACTCACTTCAGAGTGAAAGATACATACAGACTAAAAGTAAAGGGATGGAAAAGATAATTCATGAAAATGGAAACGGGGGAAAAAAAGCTAGGGTAGCAATACAGACACCAGACAAAATAGACTTTAGAACAAAGGCTATAACAACAGTTAAAGAAGGACCCAGTAATCCCACTTCTGGGTATTAATCCAAAGAAACCCAAAACTACCTCAAAGGAACATGTACATCCATGTGTTCATTGCAGCATTATTTACAGCAGCCAAGATATGGAGGCAACCTGGGTGTCCATGAGTGGATGAATAGATAAAGAAGAGATAGTGTATGTATAGATATAGATGTGTGTGTGTGCGCGCGCGTATATGTATACGTATATATACGTGCACACACACACACATACATACATACATACACAATGGAATATTACTCAGCCATAACAAAGAATTAAATTTTGCCATCTGCAACAACATTGGTGGACTTAGAGCATATTGTGCTGAGTGGAGTAAGTCAGGGAGAGACGAATGTCATGATTTCACTTATATGTGGAATCTAAACAACAGCTCATAGATACAGAGAACATTTTGACGGTTACTGGATTGTGGGGCGGGGGTTGGAGGGATGGGCAAAGAGGGGAAGAGATTAAGAGGTACAAATTGGTAGTTACAAAATTGTCATGGGGATGTAGAGTATAGCATAGGGAATGTAGTCATATTGTGATAACTATGGTGTCAGATGGGTACTGCATTTATCAGGATGATCACTTCGTAAGTTAAATAAATGTCTAATCATTGTGTTGTACACCTGAAACTAATGTAATATTGTATGTCAACTATAATTGAACAAATAAAAATATAAGTTTTTTTTTCAAAAGGATAAAGGAATAGAAACAAGATGATTATTTTTCAACCTGTTTATTCAAGTTCAGGGTTACAGGTGGCCGGAGCCTGTCCCTGCAGCTTGGGGAGCCAGGCGAGAACGTACCTTTCCATAATAGGGCACACTCATACATACCCATCATCACTCAGACTGGGACAATTTAGATACAACCTAATGTCACATCTTTGGGGTGTGGGAGGAAACCTGAGTACCCAGAGAAAACCCACGCAAACATGTACAAACTGCATAAAGACAGTGGCCCCAGCCAGGAATCAATGTTTTCTTTTTGTCTCATCAACATTATCAAAAAATGTTGTTATTTGAGAACTGGCTATATTAATAATCGATAGAAGACAAGTTTAGCATTTATGTAATGTTTACAATGTGCCTGACACAATTCTTAGCTCATTTAATCCTCACAGTATTATACAGTATTATTCCCATTTTACAGATGAGAAAACTAAGACATACAAAGGCTAGTGAATTTTCAGCAATGCTTAAGTAGGTTAACAAGCTTAAAAGACTACTTTTTAATTTTTTAATTAAAAAGGAATGTTGAAGCACAGGCTAAGAAAAAATGAAATTAATAACCTGGAGATTAAATGTGCATTATTTATTAAATAACATGTGCATTATTATTAAAGACACTGGGAAAAGTGGTCAGACTTTTAAATGTTTCTGAGATGCATGTGTGACCTTGCCACTAAAGAGGCACCAAGATAAGTTTATCCCTGTACAGAAAACATCTGCTCATGGCTCCGTCCTGTTTTTACTGTGTGTCCTCAGAGAGGCAATGGGCAAAAAAGATTTTGAAGAAATCGCTTTCTAATCAAAAAAAGCTCTTACAAAAGTCTTCAGATTTTGAATAGAAGAGTAATGAGAATGAATTTCTCAGGTGCTTGGAAACAGTTCTCAGCACATCTCCTTGAGGTATGTGGATAAGGAGCAGCACCTTAGCTGAGCCTTAGAGGTTAAGTGCTCAGACTCAAGTCCTTTTTCATAGCTCAACTTTGTCTCTTAAAGCTGTTAAGAAGTAAGTGGGATTGAAACATGTAAACAAATTCCTGGCGCTTAGAAAAAGCTCACTGTTGGCTCTTCTCCCTGTGAGTTATATGAGTAGGGTCTGGGGAAACAATGTAAGTGGGTTCCTCTGAGGGCCCGCAGCTACTAGGCTTTTATAATAAAAACCTTTAAGTAAGTGATCAACTTGTTAAACAGAGAGAACATAAAATATTAAGCTATATGTATGTTTGCATGTTTTGAGTTTACAATTCTTCCTTTGCTAGGTCCTTATAGAGACTGCTAAGAAACTAGGACTCCGGTGCCACTCAAAAGGAACAATGCTTACAATCGAAGGACCTCGTTTTAGTTCACGGGCAGAAAGTTTCATGTTCCGCGGCTGGGGGGCAGATGTTATCAATATGACCACGGTTCCAGAGGTGGTTCTTGCTAAAGAGGCTGGACTTTGCTATGCAAGTATCGCCATGGCAACAGATTATGATTGCTGGAAGGAGCATGAGGAAGCGGTATGTGGAATTCTCTTCTGAACATGTATGGCTATGATCACCATTAAGAGAGGATCTTAACTATTTGTTTCTATTGTATTAGTTCTAGAAACTGCCTTCCTACCAGGTTTTAAAGTCAGCTGTTAATACACTGACATTAGATATTACTAGATATGTTCCCTTTGGAAAGTGAGAACCAAGATCTTCATAGGAAGGAAAGACACTTATTTAAGGATCAGCATTGTAGGCATATAGGAGTGTTGGGAATCATATTGAGACTTGGGCCTTATTTTAAGGATAAAGGTATTTATTGGTTATAATCTCCTTGTGCTGAGCTACTGTTT
This sequence comes from Pteropus medius, assembly GCF_902729225.1. Taxonomy (NCBI): domain Eukaryota; kingdom Metazoa; phylum Chordata; class Mammalia; order Chiroptera; family Pteropodidae; genus Pteropus; species Pteropus medius. Next base: position 8,038,529 of record NW_024349222.1, on the reverse strand, counting down.
ATTTTTTTCAAAGGGGAAAACTATATCTTACCTCTTCCTAGTAAGTGAACTCTACATTCATGTCTATCTGTTTAACCTAATATTCTATGCTCGATGTAGGAGTATGACAGCAAACAGACAGGTTTGTAAAGAGCCAACGTTCTGGGTTTTTTTGTGGGAGGTAGTGGGGTTGGGGCAGAGATTAAGCAAACCAATATGAGAAGGCTCAGGATTATAAAGAAATAGTGCGGCGAAATATAGGAGTACATCTCCTATATTTGAAGTCTGGGAAGCCTTCCTTAAGTGTGATGGGCAAGATAGGCTTGCTTGAGTGGAGCAGATGGGGAGAGAAAGAGGCAAAGCCATGGAGTCTGGGTAAGGATCTGAGGTGGGAGGACAGTGAGAGGTTTTAGGCAGGAAAGACAGCAAGGTCCAGCTGGCATTTGAGGACGCTGGACTACTGATGTCAGGCTTCCAAAACAAATACTTTCATTGTGGAAAACTTCAAACATCTGCAAAAGTAGAGAATCTAGTATAATGAATCCTAGTTACCCAACACTCAGCTTCTATAATTACCAGCCATGGCCAATTTTGTGTCACATACATACCCCCACCCACTTCCCTCTCCCCTGCCCTCGTTATTTTGAAGCAAATATTTTTCTAAAAGATCTCTTTTTAAAAAAAAAATAATAATAATAAATAACCGCAAGATCATTATTAGGTCAAAAAATATTGATATTCCTTAATATAACCAAATATCCAGACTGTTCACATTTTTTCTCTTGTGGTCCTCATTTTCGACTATTCAAATCAGGGTCCCTTACAATCCATACATTGCATTTGCATAATGTCTCAAGTCTCTGTTAATCTAATATTCCCCTCTTTCTTTTCATTCCTTGCATTTTACTTGAAGAAACCAGATCATTTGTCTCATTTTAAAATGCAGAAAGGGATAAAACTACAAGGAATTGTGAAGTGTAGGATGGCTCTTCTGAGCACATTTAAAAGAGGTGACATCTCCCGCAGGGTCGCTCTTACGTAACACCAACCCAGAGCTGCTTATTTCACCATCCAATTTCATGTAAAACAGGAGGATATTCTTGCTTTCTGTCCATCCATGTGAATGGAATTTGAGTCATAGATGAACACTGGCTCTTTGTTTTGCACAAATACCTTACTCTTCAGTGTAATTAACTATGGGGATGCTTTTTATGTAAGATTATAAATCCTCACACAACATAATCCCTGACTTGGCAGCTCTGGTCACCTAAGGGATAGCTCAGCCTCATGGTATTGAGAAGCTGCTTCCAATTAATAGACTTCAGCCTCTGCCACTCCCTGAGAACAGATTGCTTCCTGCCTATGGCTTTCTGCTCAGTCTAGGAACTGAGCTAACGGTGCTTTCCTTTAGTGGGTCACATGAGGTTTGGAAAGCACTCAGTTGGAGCTACTTCAGTTAAAAGTAGAGCAACTAGTAAGTGAGTAAGGCATGAGGGAAATAATGTTAAATGCCACAAAGAAGGAATAACCAAGTTGACATCATCTTGACCAGCCAAGTGTATCATTGTGCTTCAAACCAGTGCAGCCTGGCGTGATAAAAAGGTTTTCGATTTTCTAAACCCACCTTCAAATTCTTGTTCCTCCATTTACATGTGACACTGGGCGTGTTATTTAACAAGTTATCCTTTTCTGTAGGATGGAGCCACAGCCTGGAGATGAGAGGTGTGAGTTGTTCAGTTGTTGTTGTGACCTTGCCGGATTACTGGGAGCATTAAGCCAAATGATAGGTGTAATGCCGGCTCCTAGGACGTGGTCATCAGATGGCAGCAATGATGGAGTTGGGAGTGGAAAGACCAAAAAGTTTATGAAGAAGGAAATTTTTGAGATTTGAACTGGACATTGAACAGAGGGTGAGGCTCGGTTGTAGGAGATTGGTAGAAAGGCATTTCGGGTGGAGCCCAGCAGTAGGAACAGAGGTCAGGATCCATATAAAGATATCAGCCATAGGAAAAGTATAAGGAAAAGACTAAATATGAGGTAAACCTCTTGGATGCTTTGACCCAGCATTCAAAGACTCCACCTAAAATGTGTCTGTACATGTACCTGGCAGGCACCCAGCTGGCCACTGCTTTGTGTTCCCTCTGCTACAGTACTTATCACTTTTTTCTAAACACATCTTGGTGTTTGTGGGAGGAGTCTAGACTTTATACTCCAGGAAATAGAATGAAAGGTGTAATCATTGTGCCCCTGAATTTTAGATTTCTTCTAAGCATAGTGAAGTGTGACAAGTACTCTACTTCCGATCATCCATTTCATATTCACAACTTTTCCACCATTTTTTTTATTCTCTAGTTATATATAAAAGTAGACAATAATGGTGAGGGGAGGGCAAAGAGATTGAGAGGTGTAGGTGGATGGTTGCAGAATAGACATGGAGATGTGGAGTATAGCATGAGGAAGATAGTTAATCTTGGAATGAATATGTGGGGGGAGAGAAGGGATACTAGATTTGGTGGGGTGATCGCTTTGTGAGTTGTGTGGATCTTCGATCAATATGCTGTACAGCTTTGTGAGTTGTGTGGATCTTCGATCAATATGCTGTACAGGTGTGTTGTATGCCAACTGTAATTGAAAAAAACTCATTGAATTGTACAATTTAAAGAAAAAAGTAGACAATAATATGAACTTTCGTGATTACAACATCCAGCTTCAACCATTATTATATCAGCTTATAGCTAATCGTATTTTATCTACACTCTGATCCATAACTTTTTCCATAAACCTGTATGGAGATATCTAACAGAACCACATTGCCGTGATTATCTAACATAATCACAATGCCAACAGTAATGCCTTAATAAACCCAGGCAAAATTCCAGTTTCTAATTATCTCAAATATCTCAAATGATTTTTCTTTACAGACTTTCTAAAAAGAAACTCGTCGTTTGACCTGTACAGTTTCCCAGTCTGAAATGCAGAAATCATCTCCTTAGAGTAGTAGTTCTCTGTCTTCTGTACTTTCTGTAAATTGGCAGCTGGATCTAAAGATTTAATCAGATTCAGGTGTCATAGTGTTTTGTTTTTCCATCAGGATAGTGGGTTGTTTATTTGATTTGGCTGTTTTTGTTTTGTTTTGTTTTGTAATGTTAGCAACTCATCCATTCATTGGGAGCTCTAAAAAGGAAAAATGGTGGTACTTTGAGTGCATCGTTTTTATTTATTAGCTAGAAGATTTCTTTAAAGATGTGTTTATCTTCTGACTGGTTGATTTTTCAATGTAGTGATAGTTTTAAGACTGGAATCCATTCTGTGGACATAGGGAAAATAGCCACAGCTTTCTGAACAATGCTAACACATTATACATCTGAGACAGTTTCTCAGACACCATATCGAAAACGAGTGGTGCTTTTCAGAGGTGTCATTGAGTTTCTCCAATACCTCCCCCTGGGACTAAGCCCTCTTGATAAATGCAGGACTTGGGCTCAGGATTGAAACTAGAGTAAACTGACTTCACAGATCAGGTGAGAACTCAGGATAATGTTCTATGAAAGCAGTGGAATTTTTAATTGTTTGAAATAATCCCATGCTGTTGTTTTCCTAGGTTTCAGTGGACCGGGTTTTAAAGACCCTGAAAGAAAATGCCAATAAAGCCAAGAGCTTACTTCTCACTACCATACCTCAGATAGGGTCCATGGAATGGTCAGAAACTCTCCATAATCTGAAGGTAAGTATCCTCAGCCATCTGCAGGCAGACACTTCCATAGGTCCTCAGCTGCCTTACCTCTTATTTGCATTTCACCCGTGGTCCATCCCCTCACGTATTTTATACTAACCTAGATGTTTTCTAGAAGTTTGCATGCCATTTACTACCATAATAACCTTTCGTGAAATTGTGTAGTCATATCTGGCTGGTAATGCAAAGCCATTGGAAGCTGAGGTGGGGAGAGTTTTATTATCTGCTCTACCAGGTCTAGAGGATAAATGTTCTTTAATGAATAAATGATAGCCCCTTTTCCTAAGAAGTGTTTCCTCATAATTGAAACAGAAAGCCCTTCTTATCATGAAAAGGAGAACAGAAAATAAATGCTGAGTTGGGGGCCATTTGTTTAGAAACATTTACATGCAGGTGAATGTGAGTATTATGCAATAGAGCAACACAACTTCAGTTCCTTTAAATAAGCACACTATTGATTTATGGGAAATGTGACATACTTTTGCTGCTGCTGCTGCTGAAGTTAATGTTATCTGCAAGATGTGATGGGTTGTTGTTTTTTGTTCTTTAGGTTTCCCAACTAACCCCATTTTGAATATATAGTCTCTTGAACTTGAGAATTTGTCAAACAATAGATTATTTCAGCTTCATTTTTAAGTAAAAATGCTGGATGTTAGAAATCATTGTTCTCCTCTCCTTCTCTGAAGCTTTTGAAAGTGTGTGTAAAATTGTGTAGTTTTCTGTGTATACATTTTTAAAAAGGGTTAGTATGTGTAGCTTTCATCAAATTCTCAAAGGGATATATGACGTAAAAGACAAAATGAAGAATTGCCGCTCTAGACAAAATTGAGAATTATGGCCTTTATTCTATAGCATTAAGGAACACCTTACAGTAACTCTTTATTCCGGGGTAGTGTTTTTCAGTCCTGTCAACACTGCAATGTATATTATTCATTCACTAATTCATTTCATAAATAGTGAGTGCCCAATATTGTGAAGCTGTGCTTGGCAAACATACATAAGACTTGCTGACAGGAAGAAGATCCTATTCTGTTTGAAGATACTAACATATTAAAATTTCAGTGAGTTTTTTCAGTGGGATAAGGTAAAAAATGGAGGTTGCATGAACAAAAATCCAGTCTGTGGGTTGGTGTATAAGTGTCCTAGTGCAACACTCCCCAACCTTTTCGGCACCAGGGACCGGTGCTCCTATGAGAATCTAATGCCTGATGATCTGAGGTGGAGCTAATGTGGTGATGCTAGCGCTGGGGAGCGCCTGCAAATACAGATGAAGCTTCGCTTGCTTGCTTGCCCTCCTGCTGTGCAGCCCAGTTCCTAACAGGCCATGGACTAGTACTGGTCCATGGCCCAGGGGTTGGGGACCTCTGTCCAAAAGGGGTTGCAGAAAAGTGAGAATCAGAGCAGTCCTCTGAGATAAGCATTATAAACCTCACTTTATAGGAAAAGAGAGTGAGGAGTTAAGAGTTATGCAGAAAGTCCCATATCTGGTTAGTGATTTTTACTTTGGTGAACATGAGAATTTTCTGGAGAGTTTATTAAAAGTGTATGTCCCATGAGCCCTCAGTCTAGAAAACTAGAATAGGGTTTTCAACCAGCATTCCAGGTGATTATCATGCATATTACTCACTGCCTACAGTGAGTGTTTGGTTAATTGTGATCTGTGCCTACTTGCTTCCTTTCAGAATATGGCCCAGTTTTCTGTTTTATTACCAAGACATTAAAAATAGCATGGCTGCTCAGAAGACAAGAAGACTTTCTAATTCTCATCATTTCGGAAATTCCCACTCAACTTGAAAATACGCAGAAAGGCTTTCATGCTGCTCCCTGCCAAGGAAAAACGTGTGATCAGACAAGACATTTCCAATATGAAAGATGCCTTCTGAAAAACATGGACTGCTTCAGAAAACAGAAGGAAAGCAAATACGAGTAAACATGTGGGAAACTTCTTACACTTTAGAAAAAAGACAAGAAGACACCATTCACCCATGCCCTCATTCAATTTATAATAAGGGTAGGAGGTAAAATCCAGTTTCCTGTGTTGCTGGGGAATATGAAGATGAACTGAGACTTTTGGGCTTTTTATTGGTGTCACTGTAAATTGGTACAGTCTCTCTGCGGGGGTCCGGGGGGCAGTTTGGTAAATGTATCAAAAGGCTTAAAAATACTTACACCCTTTGTGCTGGTTACTCCTAGGAATTTATCTTTAAAAAATTAGCAGAAATACATACAAGAATTATGTATAAAAAAGGATGTTTAGTATTAGTTGTAATAGCAAATATTCAAAACAATCTGAATATCCAAAAATTGGAAATAAATTATGGTTTAGCTCTAATTAGATTGTGAAGCAGCCAACTGAAGATCATGTTTTTACACAGTAATGTCCTGAAGAATTTATCGCTCTATAATATGAAATGAAAAAAAGGTTATGTAAACATTTTACAGTACTAATTTTGTTTTAAAATTCTATGTAAATGTACAAAACAACTAGAAAGAGATTATCTTTTGTGATTGTATTTGGAGGGGATACTGGATAATTTTAATTTCCTTTATATTTTTCTGCCTTTACATTTTTTTCTACAATGAATATAATCAAATAGTAAAGTTGTTTAAAAATAGGCCTTTTGAGCCACACTTCTCTTGCTCAGGCCCACTTCCACATGTAGAAGTGTACTTTCCCTTCTAATAAAGCTTTTCTTTTCTGCTGTAAAAAAATAAAATAAAAATGACTTGGATCCAGTTTTTGAAAACCACACTATTTCTCATAATAAAGCAAAATTTAAGATGGTAATGCTAAGAAAAGTTCTGTTTGAGTTCTATCTTTGTTTTTAAAAAAGGATCATTAATGACTTAACAGTGTTACTTGTGTTTACAACAACTTCTTGAAAAAGCTGGCCATTTAAAACTGGTATAGTCTTAAACTATCTAAGAGACTATATACATACATAATTTGCCAGATATTCTTTAAATTAATATTATACTTGTTTCTACTTTTTATGAGTTGATGAATTATTTTACAAATTGTAGCTTTTTGTTTTCTAATAAGATGGAAGCTTGCCTCTTACCCTTTTTTTGTTGTCAGTCTTATAGGAATCTGTTTTGTCTTCTATCACAGGAAGATCTTTTTTTCCCCAGAATTACTAATTTTCTTCTTACTGTGTTCTATTACTGGGTCCTTAAGGATGTATCTTTTGTCTGTTTAAAGAATCTGTGAAGTCAATGTGTTTGTGTCTGTGAGACTACCTTCAAGAAAATAAGCTAATTATAAACAGTAAAATAAACCAGTTACCCTCTAGCATTAATATTGATTTAATGTTTGGGTTACATGTGATTATGACTCTTGCATTCTCTAATGCAGTGGTTTCAACTCTGGTGGCATGTTAAAGATCCATGAAGAACCTAGAGAATCTGAACCAAGGATTCTCTGGTTCTGTAACCCATGATCATTTTCACTACATGGTACTGTATACTATACTTTTCTTCAGTTTTAGATGTCTGAAAATGTCAAAGCTAAAACTGGCAATTTTCTTGCTACCTTCAGGAGGTACTCCCCAACTTAGGTACTTTTCTTGATCCAGTAGTAGCCTTTTCTAGCATCCTTATTTCCAGACTTCTCAAATGGAGTATATCCTTGTTTTCTGTTACTCATCATTCACTCCTTATACAAAATCACTATAATTTTCCTCATAACTCCTTGAGGACTTTGCTGACCATTTTTCCTCCAATACTTCTCACTTCTATGATTCATCACCATTTTTAATTTTTTATAACTACTTAAGTGAACGCCGTGATCAGTTTTGAGACTGGAAGTTTCCCTAGTGGATTATGGGCATAAAGGAAAAGTTCTAGCTTAGTGACTAGGCCCTTGGAAGAGAGCCAAGTTACTGATGAATACATTTGCATCTACTTAAAAATTTTTATCGGCGTTATGATTTGCTTATTTTTGTTCTGTTTTTTTTTTTTTTTAAATGAATTTGAGGATGAGACAACCAGAATAGTTCATATGGAAAGTTTTAACCAGAAAAAGAGTAGAGAAGCTAGAATAGCAGGGTTACATTTTAGACAAAATATTTTGCAAATTAACCTCAGTACATCCTGGAGTTTTTCATACTAGGCACCTGAAAAAGATATGGACTTGATTTCATAAGTATTTTGTTGCAGAGCAACATAAAATATTTTCAGAATAAAAAATCATTTGATGATTTCATTTGGAGAAGATTAAAGGAAATTGTCAGTGCTTTCAAACTATGCCCTCAATTTTATAGATGATTCAGAGTTAAAAAGTCTACATATCGGAATGTGATGACATTAGTGAACTGCTCTTTTTGACCTCACTTTAGTGTACAAATCCCTCCCTCATAGGAAGGCCAACTCCAAATATATACAAAAATACAAAGTATAGTAATGAATGCTTATCCATCACCCAGCTTTAAGAATTAATCAATCTGTTTCTTCTAAACCCACCCACTATCCTCTCATGTTATTTTGAAGCATTTCTTATATATTGCATAATTTCATCCATGAATACTTCAATGTTACTTCTAAAGGATAACTATTTTTAAGGTAGCCATGAAACAGCACACAAAGTTAATAAAAATTCCTTAATGTCATCAAATATGCAGTGAATATTGAAAAGTTAAAATGTCTCAAATGCCATTTTTTACACATTGTTTATTTGAATCAGGATCCGTTAGAGTTTACACATTGCAAGTGTTTGGTATGTGTTTTTATTTTTAATCTCTGTGCTCTACCTCCCCCTCCCCTCCCCCTTCTCTTCTCTCTCTGAAACCCAGTTGCTTGTCCTTGACAGGTTCATATAATACAGATCCTTATTACTATATCACCATAGTGTAGTTTAATATAGTCCTTTGTCCTCTATTACCTCTAAACTGATAAATTGAATCTAGACATCTTTTTCTGAGGACTACTTAAAAGGAGGTGTGGTATGTTCTTCCATTAGGAGAGTCATGTCATCTCTTGGATGTTAGCAGCCATCAGCTTTTAATGCTTCCCTATCCATTAATATGAGCTGCAAAAAAAAATTATATTCAAAGTTACTCCCATTTAAACATGAAAAGTAAGATGACAACATCCCTGTTTGAAATAAGATTAAAAAGAATATACACAAAGTATTTCATGCTATTTAACATTCATAGCAAACAAACTTAGTAAAGAAGGAATCTTTAGAATTTATGAATTCCTTAGAATTTATGAATGGATCAGGAATAATGACTAGAAATAAAGCCACAGGATGAAAAAATACATGAAAATAACGAATCTCTATCTTAAAATACTAGGCAGGTTGAAAAAAATAGTACTGAAGGAAATTTAAAATATAGTCAAAATTAGAAATTCAGATTTAGAAAATTAGAATGATGAGGTGGATTATGAACTCAAGAAAAAACCCAGGATGCAGAGAGAAATAAAGAGATTGAAAATATGGTAGCTTGAAACATAAAAGATAGCAGAAGTTCTAACATAAATCCTATTAAGAAAATAACATGTTCCAGAAAGAAGAAATAAAGAAAACGGGTAGCGTGACAGCGTGGGGAACTCTGGACTCGCTCACCAGCAAAACTAGCAAAAGATTATTTTAAAACCACCAGTTAAAATCTCTGGATATGGCCAGAGGACACAGCAACAAAAGAAACACATTCAAGAAAATTTATTAAAATGTGTTAAGAACAGTGAGGGTCTGTGGAATTTGAACTGAGATCATGTCTTCCTTCTTCCCTCCCGACTTAGCAAGATGGAAACTTCACTCCAGTCTGGTGCAGCCAGGAACATAAGGCCCCATCTTTTAGCTCCCAGTTGGAGAGCTATTTTATCCCACGAAGGGCAGGATGTCAGTATTTCTCAACCTATTCCCACCTACCTGTTACTGAAGCTAAGTTATGGGCAAGTGTAGGTGAGAGGTAGAGTTTCTCTTCTGCCCAGACTCCAAGGAGTTTCTACCCTGGGTGTGGTGTTGCTGAGACTATTGGGACCCCAATCATCTTTCTCCTGTCCAGTTAGGCAGTGGTTTCATGCTAGGAGAGAGAGTCAAGCAACAAAGAGCTAAAGGTACTGTCCCCACCACCACCACTACTGAATACTCAGCTTCTAAATTGGGAGTGTTACTCAGAGTGAAGCTTGCTATTGTCTCCACTTCTAGCCCTTTAGTCATAACTCAAAGATTTTGCCTGGAGGCAGAGCAAGCCATAAGCCAGAGAGCTCCTATTCTCTTTCTAAAGGAACAAACCTCATTTGGAAGAGTTTGGAGAAGTTCAAGTCTAAAGGTGCTCTCAAAAACAGTGAAAGTTGTACTGACAGGGGATTGAGGTGATTATTAGTCCAATGGTTGAACATATAATGAAACTGCAGGCTGGCTAGTTTGTATGAGGGAACCTGGGAAGGACAGCTGGAAGGAGACTGGCGTCAGAACAAATCTCAATAAATGACCTTCAGAACTATCCCTTCAAAGGAGTCTGAATTTCATTGGTTTATTGGTGAGCAATTTATGCCCCAGGACATTAGTGAAAGCAATGAAGAAATTATTCAGCAATTAGTAGAGCTTAACAGTTGGGTATGATTAAGAGATGAGACAGTCAAAGAGAACCCTGTGAAAACCACTGTTAACCCAGGGTGACTGGACATAAACCAAGGATATGCTCCCTGAGGAGCAATATCAGAAGCTTACCAGGGCAGGAGAGAAATAGACTTTACTAAAATAACCCAGCTAGTTACTAAACAAAAACAAAAAAAACAAACAAACTGTGGACACCAGGCCTGTAATCCAAGGTCTGGCTGTTATCTAAGGCCTGGCTGGTCCAAGGTCTAGCTGTGATCCAGGCCTGCATCTAAGCATAGGACCCCAGACTTAGAAAATATGTAAACATGTTTCAGCTTATTGTATCACGCATGTGTGGCTGAATGGCACTTTTGTTCTCTGCTATGTGAGGAGACACGCGGTCCCAAGAGAGCAGAAGGGGAGCACAGAAAGGGGAGCAGAAGAAGTGTGCGCAAGACTGTGTGCCCCATGCAATAGACTGCACTCCCCAATAGAACTGCACTTCTCAACAGAAGTGAGCTCCATGTAATAAAGTTGGTGCCTGCTGTCTCATTCTCATGTCTGCCTCTTGTGCATTCTTTTGACTGGGCGTCAAACCATTAAACCTTCCCTTTTCGGTCAGCAATATCGTTGACCTGACACAAACAAACAAAACTTAGCAAATAACAACAACAAGCACTAGAGAGGAGGCACCTGTACCCAGATTTGCTACAATACATTATCTAAAATATCCAATTTCCAACAAAAAATATTAGTCATGCAAGGAAACAGGAAAGTATGACCCATACTCCGTGAGAAAAAAAGCAAGCAACAAAAACTGCCTGTGAGATTGACCACTGTGAGATTATAAAGGAAGGTAGACTGAAATTAAGTACTCCTAAATGGTAATTCAATTCTTATGAAAAAAACAAAGATACTAGTAAAGTAATTATGTAATTATAAAGAAGCATAAATGTATATTTGTCTCCTTCTCTTACCCAGCTTGAAAAGTAGTTATATAAAACAATATGTATGTAATGTATTTTTAAAATTATAATATATAGAAATGTAATATATTTACTGGTATCAGCACTAAGGAGGTTCATGGGAGCAACGTTGTATTGGGCTAAGGAAATTACTCCAGATAGTAACTTGAATCTGCAGAAATAAATTAAGAGTACCAGAAATTATAAATAAAAAGGTTAATATAACAGAAGCTATAAACATATTCTTGCCTTATTTCTTTTCTTAGGTAGTCTAAAAGATGTAAAATTACATAAAGTAATAATTATGAGCATGTATTGTTGGGTTTGTAACATGTATAGATGTAACATGTATAACAGTAATAACAGAAAGTCGTGTAAGAGTAATGTTTCTAAATTTCACTAGAATTAGTTGGGCACAGGAAGCATGGAAGAAGGAGTGCAGTTAGCATAAATATAATGGCTACGTGGAGGGCCAGGGGAGGGAGAGAGCAATGTGGGATTATTTTATGAACATTATAAATATCTAACCAATATACTGTATACTTGAAATGTCTAACCAATGTACTGTATACTTGAAACTAATTTAAATAAATAAATTTATTTAAAAATAAATAAACAAATTTTACTAGAATTACGTTAATAGAAACCTGAAGCTGATTCTTATAAATTAAAATGTGTATAGTAAGCCCTAGAGCAACTACTAAGAAAATTACTCAAAAAATACAAAGTGAAAAATGATTAAAGGATGGAAAATCTGCATTAGATAATATTAATGCAAAAGAAAGCAGTAAAAGAGGACTAAAAAAAAAATGACATGAGACACATAGAAAACAAAGTAAAATGGCAGATATGTATCCAACTATCAGTAACAATATTAAATGTAATTGGCTTAAACAATTCGATCAAAATGCAGAGATTGTCAGACTGGATTAAAAAATAACAAAATTCAGCTATATGCCGTCCACAGGAGACACATTTTTAATTCAAAATAATAATATATTCAAATGTATATGAATATCAAATCATTACATTATATACCTTAAATTAATATAATGTTGTATGTCAATTATCCCTCAATTAAAAAATATAAATAGATTTAAAATAAAGGGAAGGAAAAAGATATGTTATGCAAACAGCAACTGCAAGAAAGCTGGAGTGGCTATACTAATATCAGAAAAAATAGATACTAAAAAATGTTGCTAGAGATAAAGAGGAACATTTTATAATGATAAAAGAGTTGACCCATGAAGAAGATATAACAATTATAAACATATTTACCTAACAACTGAACATGAAAATATATGAAGTAAAACTAAGACATATGAAGGAAGAAATAGACAAGTCAAAAATAATAGTTGGAAATTTCAATACTCTATTTTGAATAATAAAACAACCAGCAAGAAGATCAGCAAGGAAATAGAAGACTTGCACAACACTATAAACCAACCATTTATAGAACACTCCACATAATAGGAGAATAATATATATTCTTCTCAAGTGTATATGGGACATTTTCCAGAATAGACCATAAAACAAGCCTCAATGAGTTTAAAGTATAGAGCATAGAAATAATTAAAAGATTGTTTTAATAAAGTATGCAGGATAGAAATATTTATAAGATTAAGAGGACAAAAATAATACAAAATATGCTTTCCAACACTAGAAATAAATAACAGAAGGAAAACTGGAAACTTCACAAACATGGAAATTAAAACAACACACTTCTAAAAAATCAATGGACAAAGAAGTAATCAAAAGGCAACTTAAAAAATACTTCAAAAAAAAAAACTTCAAGATGAATAAAAATGAAGATATATACCAAAACAAGAGATGCAGCAAAAGCAAAAGCTTACAGACATGTTTAGCTATAAATGCCTATATTAAGAAAAAAGAAAGATCTCATATCGATAACCTAGCTTTCTACTTTAAGGTACTGTTATGTTAAAAGAAGAGCAAAAATAAACCTAAAGTAAGAAGAAAAAAAGAAGTAGTAGATTCGAGTGGAAATTAATGACATAGAAAATAGAAAAACAGAAAATCAATTAAGCAAAAAGCTGATTCTCTGAAAATATTAACAATACTGATGAAACTTTAGCTTGATTAATCAAGGCAAAAGATATGGGACTCAAATTACTAGAACTAGAAATGAAAGATGAGACACTCCTACTGATCTTACAGAAATAAAAAAGATTATAAAAGAATACTATGAACAATTATATGCCAACAAATTAAATAACCTAGATAAAATGGCAAGTCCTAGAAACATAACTTCCAAAACTGACTGAAGAGGAAATAGATGATCTGAATTGATCTACAATAAACAAGTGAAGAGATTAAATTACAATATCCACAATGATCATTTTAATAAATATAGAAAAAGCATTTGATGAAATTCAATACCCTTTCATGATAAAACTTTCAACAAACTAGGTATAAAAAGAAATTACCTTAATATTATAAAGGCCGTATTTGAAAAGCCCACAAGTAATATCATACAAAACTAATATCAGTTTTTAGTGAAAAACTGAAAGTTTTTCCTCTAAGATCAGAAACAAGGCAAAGATTTCCATTCTTGCCATTTCTATTTAACATAATACTAGAAGTCCTAGCCATAGCAATTAGACAAGAAATAAAAAGTGTACAGGAAAGGAAGAAGTAAAATTATCTCTGTTTGACATGATCTTATATGTAGATAACCTTAAGGTTTAAAAAGAAAGAACTAATAAATGAATTCAGTAAAATTGTAGGATACAAAATCAATATACAAATCTCAGTTGTGTTTCAATACGTGAATAATGAACAATACAAAAAGAAAACAAACCAACTTGCATTAGCTTTGAAAAGAATAAAATGCTTATTACTAAACTTTACTAATCAAGCGAAAGACTTATACAATGAAAATTTCAAAACATTGATGAATTACATTAAAGAAAACACAAATTAATGGTAAGATATCCTGTGTTCATGGATTGGAAGATGTAATATTATTAAAATTCCTTACTACTCAAAGTGATCTACAGATTCAAAGCGATCCCTATGAAAATCCCAATATCATTTTTTTTCAGAAATAGAAAAAAAAATCCTAAAATTCATATGGAACTACAATGCATACAGAATAGCCAAAACAATCTCGAGAGAGAAGCACAAAGCTAGATGCATCACACTTCTGATTTCAAAATATATTATAAAATTACAGTAAATACAACGGCGACATAAAGACAGATATATATATCAATAGAACAGAAAAGGGAGCCCTGAAGTAAACCCACACATACAGTCAACTGATCTTCAAGAAAGGTGCCAAAAATACATAATGGGAAAAGGACTGTCTCTTCAATAAGTGGTACTGAGAAAAGTGAATCTTCACATACAAAAGAATGAAGTTAGATCCTTACCTTATACTATATACAAAAAATTACTCAAATGGGATAAAGATTTAAGCATAAGACCTAAATCAATAAAATACAGAAGAAAAGCTTCAAACATTGAATTTGGCCATGATTTCTTGTATATAACACCCAAACACAGGCAACGAAACTAAAAATAGACAACACCAAACTTTTATACTTCTGTGCATCAAGGGGCACAGTCAATAGAGCGAAAGGGTAACTGATGGAATGGGAGAAAATATTTACAGATCATATATCTGATAATGGCTTTATATCCAGAATATATAAAGAACTCCTACAACTCAAGAGCAAATAAACATATAACCTAATTAAAATATAGGCAAGCACTAAAATAGACTTTTCTCTAATGCTGATATATAAATGGCCAACATACAAATGGAAAGATGCTCAACATCACTAATCATTATTGAAATGCAAATCGAAACCAGAAAATAAATATTGCCATATAATCCAGCAATTCCACTTCTGGGTATATGTGCGAAAGAATTGAAAGCAGGATCTTGAAGAGATATTCATACACCCATATTTATAGCAGCTTTATTCACAAGAGCCAAGAGGTGGATGCAAACTAAATGTCCATCAATAGATGAATAGATAAACAAAATATGATATACAAACAATAGAATATTATTCAGCCTTAAAAAGGAAGGAAATGCTGTCACATGCTACAACATGGAAGAACCAAATAAAAAAAAAAATACTGTATGAATCCACTTATATGATGTATCTAAAGTAGTCAAACATATAGAAACTGAAAATAGAATAGAGGTTTCCAGGGGTTGGGCGGAAGGGGAAATGGAGAGTTGTTTAATGGGTATAGAGTTTTAACTTTACAAAATGAAAATGTTCTAGTGACCTGTGCCATAATAATGTGAAAATACTTAACACTACTAAACTGTACATTAAAAACGATTAAGATGGTAAATTTTACATAATGTGTTTAACCACAATTTAAAAAAAGAACATACACTCCCAAAACTACAAAACATTGTTGAAAGGAATTAATGACCTAAATAAATAGGAAAACATCCCATACTTATGGATCAGAAGACTTACCATTATTAAAATGGCAATATTCCCCAAACTGATCCAGATTCAACACAGAATTACATGAAGAAATTTACAAAACCGTAATCAAAGTGAGTGATTTTTATTTTTCTCTCTCATTAATTGATGCATCAACTAGACAAAAAAACTTTAGTTTAGATACAGAAGATTTGAACAACATAATTTGTATTAATAAAAAATCCAAGAATAGATTTAAAGACAAATTATTAGAACTACTATGTGAGTTCAGCAAGTCTACTGGATTTAAAATTAATATTAAAATATCTATTGTATTCCTATATGCAATCAATAGACATTTAGAGATATATTTTTAAAGGATTTTATTTATAGTAGCAAAAAAAAAGAAAGAAAGAAAATGGTCACCAGGAAAAAAACTAAGAAAAAAATCTATAATAGACTTATGGAGAAAATATAAAACTTTATTGAAAGACACTAAAGAAAGCCTGAATAAATGGAAGTGGTCTTCATAGATAGAAAGACTCGATGTTACAAAATCATCCGTTTTCTCAAGGTAAACCATCCAATGCAATTCCAATAAAAACATTTAGACAGTTGAGCTTTTAAAGTTTTTTTGTATAGTTTCATTAAAAAAAAATTAAATTAAATAGAGTAGGAGTGAGTTTAGTGAAGCTTGACACTTAAAAAAGAGGCAGAGTCCTAATAGCACTTTGATTGACTATCTTAAAAAGAATCATACATCACGCACATAAAATGGGCAGATTTTAGAATCGTGGCTGCTTTTATTTTGCTGTAGCTTTTCTTATTGTTATTAACTATAAAATCCTTAAAGAAGTTTTCCTTAGGAGTCAGAGATGAGAGTGAGAGGCTGTGGAGAATACATCATCCCTCTTTGCTAGGTGTATAGAGGAAAATAAAAGGGTAATCACAGCAAGAGTTGCCACAAGAGCAAGAAAAGAAGACCAAGGAGACCCAGGGACCAGCTGCAAGTAAGGAATGAGAATTTAGGGAAACTCTTCTTTAGGGAAAATCTGTGAAGTTTTCTGATAGGCTGCTAACAACCAATGATATCACAATACAAATAAAATTCATAAAAACAGGGGGGAAAAGCAAAGGTAAATAAGCTAATTGTACTAGTTCAGTTACTCTCTGTACTACAATAGAGTTCAGAATTCGATTCTGAGATTTTTATGTACCAGAAAAAATAAAAAAGAAAATATAACAACTGTTATAGTGCTTATTACTAGAAATGAGGCACCATGTTAAGTTCACACTATATCCGTAAGTAAAGTGTATAAGAAATACCTGTCAGTATGGATTCTCACATGCAAGAAACAAATGCCATCTGCAGCTGAGTTAAGCAAAAAAAGTAATTCACTAAACATATATTTAAATATCTCACAGAATCTACCATAATGGGTAGAGATACAGGCTCAAGGCTAAGCCACCAGGAAAAATGCACCGAAAGATGTTTCAGAATTGGTCTGGAGATAAAATTGTTTCCTCCAGTGCTACAGGTACTGCCACTTCCTTCTGCAGAGCTAATGTAACTAGTGTCAAATCCTATACGGCAATTTCTGAGTGATAGAGGCTAGGTCACATGTCTGCGCCTTAGCTGCAAAAGAGGAAGGGAAATTACATATTTGGCATTTTTAGCTTCTGTTATACAAAACAAGTGTTTATATAAGATCAGCAATTTCACGAACATAAAAAAGTAGTTCTGCTGCTCAGCAGCCAAAATAGATGACAAGCGTTCTGTTAATAGCTATATATCATCTATTTCTGAGTCTGCGTGTGACCAATGAAGTCAGTCCTGGATAGAGCTTAAACTAAGATTGCAAATTGTTACTTGTAACTACCATATGACCCAGATAGTTTTCTTGGGTATTTGTCCAAGCAAACAAAAACACTAATTTGAAAAGATACATGCATGCCTATGTTCATGGTAGCATTATTTATAATAGCCAAGATATGGAAGCAACCTAGATGTTCAAGGATGGATGAATAAATAAAGATGTTATATATACAATGAAATATTACTCAGCCATAAAAAAGAATGAGATCTTGTCATTTGTGACATGGATGAACCTAAAGGGTATTATGCTAAGTGAAATAAGTCAAACAGAGAAAGACAAATACCATATGATTTTACTCATATGTGCAATCTAAAAAAACAAAACAAGTAAACAAATAAAACAGAAACAGGCTCATAGAGAATAAACTGATGGCTGCCAGAAAGGAGGGGCCTGGGAAGTGGGTGAAGAAGGTGAAGAGAAATAAGAGGTACAAACTTCCAGTTATTAAAAAAAAAAAAAAAAAGTCACGGAGCTATAATGTGCAGCATAGGGAAAATAGTCAATATTATTATAATAACTTTGTATGGTAACAGATGGTTACTTGGCATCATACTGATCATATATAAGGAACATAAATGTCAAGTCACTACAGTGTACATCTGAAACTTATATATTATTGTGCATCAACTCTATTTTTTTTTTTTTTAAAAAAAAAGAAATTACATTGAGTTCTAAAAAAATAACTTGTGGGCCCACCCAAGCCACTTTCGGTGATTTATTCCATACAAACAGGCTGTCTTGGCTCCTGCTGTGAACTTTTATAAAATCTCTCAAAGACTTGTAAAACCCAAAGAAGCAGCATCTGGCTTCGGCATGCCCTGTACCTTTTGCTGAGCAGCCACAAGACTTGCACCAATGGCAGTTGGCCTCGATTTGGGACTTGACCCCTTGAGGCACCTAAAAGCCCAGCAAGGGTGGCAGCCATATGTGGATTACTTGGTGACTCTTACCAGATGGCCCCAGAGGTTCACAGGCTGCAGATGAACTTGGCCTGCAGCTGAACCCTCCCCACTGCCCCCAGAACTGTGCCACTGGGTCCCACAGCATACCTACTACATAAAGCCATTCTACTAAGACCAAGAGACTTAGGACTACATGATACATAGAAACAGACACAGGGAGGCAACCAAAATGGGGAGGCAAAGAAGTATGTCCCACATGAAAGAACAGAACAAAGTCTAGAAACAGAATTCACCAAAATAGAGGCAAGCAATATACCAGATGCAGAGTTCAAAACACTGGTTATAAGGATGCTCAAGGAACTTAGAGGAAGAGTAGATGAAGTCAGTGAGAACTTTACCAAAGAGATGGAAAACATAAAAATGGAGATGGAAAACATAATAGGGAGTTAGTCAGAAATGAAGAATACAATATCTGAGATGAAGAGTACATTAGAGAGAATCAACAAAGTGGATGAAGTGGAGGATCAAATCAGTGATTTAGAGGATGGGGTGGTGGAGGACACTCAATCAGAATAGCAAAGAGAAAAAAGAATTTAAAAAAATGAAGATAGTTTAAGAAGCCTCTGGGACAACATCAAGCGTAACAACATTTGCATCATAGAGGTACCAAAAGGAGATGAGAGAGAGCAAGGAATCGAAAACCTATTTGAAGAAATAATGATGGAAAACTTCCCTAACCTGGTGAAGAAAATAGACATACAACTCCAGGAAGCTCAGAGAGTCCCAAAGAAGATGAACCCAGAGAGGCCCACACCACAACACATCATAATTAAAATGCCATAGGTTAAATACAAAGAGAGAATCTTAAAAGTAGCAAGAGAAAAGCAGTTAGTTACCTACAAGAGAGTACCCATAAGACTGGCAGCTAATATCTCAAAAGAAACTTTGCATGACAGAAGGGCTTGGCACAAAATATTCAAAGTGATGAAAATCCAGGACTTACAACCAAGATTATTTTACCCAGCAAAGCTTCTAAATGAATTGAAGAACAGATAAAGATCTTCACAAATAAGGAAAAGTTAAAGGAGTTCATCACCACCAAGCCAGTGTTACAAGAAATGTTAGAGGGACTTCTTTAAGAAAAAGAAAAAAATATATATATAAAATCTAAATACAGAATGGCAATAACTACATGTCTATCAATAAGTACTTCAGATGCAAAAGAATTAAATGCTCCAATCAAAAGATAGGTAGCTGAATGGATAAGAAAACAAGATCCTTATATTTGCTGACTACAAGAGACTCACTTCCGATTAAAAGACACATGCAGACTAAAAGTAGTGGGATGGAAAAAAATATTTCATAATGGACCTAGAAGATATCGTGCTGAGTGGAGTAAGCCAGCTAAAGGAAGATAAATGCCATACGATTGCATACATAGGTGGAATCTAAAGAACAAAACCAACCAACAAACAAACAGAAACAAACTCATAGATACAGAGAATATTTTAAGGGTTACCAGATGGCAGGGGGTTGGGGGGGTCAGTGAAAAAAGGGACAGAAGAAAGAGTTTACAAATGGATATTTATAAAATAGTCACGGAGATATAAAGTATAGCATAAGGAATATAGCCAATAATATTGTAAAAACTACGGTGTTAGAGGGGCACTAGATTTATTGGGGTGATCACTTTGTGATTATATAGATGTCTAATCACTATGTTGTACAGCAAAAACTAATATATTTTATTGTATGCAAACTACAACTGAACAATAAAAATATTTAAAAATAAATATGAATGTATAATATTTGTTTACTTTAGAATAAAATTAACCACTATATGAATACATACTGAAATTTTTACTAAAATATAAATCTCAAAAGTGACAGATGTATGTGAAAAGTGAAAATTGCAATAGTTTTTAAAAGGTTTTGGGGAGAAGATTAATCCAACTATATATACAATAATTTCAAAATAGGCTCTGTTGTCTTCTGAATATTCTCTGAGTGCAAATGAGGGAGGATGATTTCAAAATTGCCTGTTTCTTTCTGTATCACTGAGTGGGGCCTGTTGTATTAAATGACTTCAATTACGGGCTATTTCAGCAGGTGGATACAAGGACAGTGTAATATTTAGAGTATGGCTGCCAGTGAGCATGGGTGAGACATGCTTAGGCTTGCTGCAAAATGATGATTCCCAGTTTATATGGACAAGTTAGCTTGACATATATAACCTAAGACTGTACAAAAAATCTCCAGGGCCAATCTTTAACCAGTATCTAAAATGTCCTCTACTGATAATATAATGTATAGAATTAGAAAGAAATGCTCCTAGAAAAAGAAGAAATGGAAAATACAGAATAAAGTTACTAGCAAAAGAAGAAAGCCCTTTTCAGCTGCTCACAGAGCTGCCTTCTGTCCCTGGGGCACTCTGAGTTTTTCTTCATACTTTTTACCAAAATTGCTTCTCTATTGCTCTTACTCCATGACCCCTGGCACTGTGTGAGTCAGTATCTTTTTGCCAGTAATGCAGATAGGCCTCGGTAATTTTGAAACAGCATGAACAAACAATTCCGACTCACTGAAAAGAAAAAAATATATATTAACATCAGAGCCAGAATGAAGCAGAGAAAAACATTTCAGGGCAGAGAGTTATCTGATAATATATGAGATATTTTGGTCATTATTGCTGCTAATTAATAAGGATTAGTTTTTTTGTTTTGTTTTGTTTTGTTTTGTTTTGCTCTAAAGGATAATTTTATTTGAACCTATTAATTTTTTCCACTCAAAATTACAAAGATAAAGCAATATAAAACATGTTGAAGACTAGCAAAGGGAAGCTAGTCTTCAAGAATTTGTGTCTTCAAGTTTTTACTGCTATAACAATCCTTTCAAGCCTGGAGCTACTCAAAGATGAATCATGAATATAAGAAGAAAAACTTTATTTCAAACAGGTTCGGTGGTATGTGTGCTACAGCAAAGGCTGGTTATAGCAAATAGTTTCATTTCTAACCTGCAATAATATATAAATTAGATATTATTGAGGAATGATTAATTTCTGGTAAAATGTAGATTTAATCCAACATTATGCCAATTTTTTTACATTTATTATAGACCATATTTTAGTTCTAAAGTTTAAATTTTCATCACCAAAAGATAAGAATAACAGCTACTACTAAGGTAATAAGCTGTGAAATTCATTCCCCAGTATTGTTTTAAAAATATATCCCTAGATAGGTAAGAGAAGGTTTGACTTTATCCAAATGTATTCTTTAACTAGAATTCTGCAGTCATCATCTACTACTGGCTTTATTGTCAGTTCTTTTCTTATTTTACTCCAACCAATTAAATTCCAGTGTTTCTCAATTTTTTGGTTAAGGGCAATTTTTTTCTACTTCTGTGTACACAAAATTAGTCAAAAAGATTTTGCCAAATCAGCCTCGACTACACTAATTCCTCCTGTCGACAGAAATCCTATGTTCATCATTAGCACTTCATTCTTAGACAATTTTTGCATCTTTACTACTATCTTGTCTTCTTCAGTATGTATACCTGGAAGCCATCTAAGCAGGAAATAAGGAATTTCCAGTTCTGTGAAGTTCTCAGGTAAAGCTCCAACTGCACCAAGTACCTGCCCCACCAGTCTGTCAGCCCAACACAAAGTGAGGCCAGCTTTGGTTCCTATTCTCAAAAGACCTTCTGGAGCAGCATATCGAAGATCATTATGTTCTGCAAACGATGATACAGTTTTGGAAGGTTGGTTTACACATGAGTTTTCTATCACTATCTTTGGAAATTATACCAGGTCTGACTTCTATCTCCTAGTCCACTTTTAACACTCCTCTTAGAATATTACCACCAGCTACACCTCTCTTAAAGTCATCAACTTCATAGCCAAGTTTGTTGACATCAAAGGATCTAATAACAATAGTAAGTCAGGGTTCTAAAGTAAAGTTTCTTGGGGGCACTGGAATTTTCTTTACCATGTACTCACAGACAACTTCAATATTATATTTCAGCTGAGCAGAAATTGGAATAATAGGAGCTCCTGCTACTGTACCTTGTACAAATACAATGATCTGTTCATACTATCCTTTAGCTTGGCTTTCTTTTACCAAATCAATTTATTTTGTAGAATCAGTTTCATGATTTCTATAGCAGCCAAGTGTTCAGAGGACAAGATTACCAACTAACACAGGAAGAGCTGTATCCATCACTGCTGCACCCATCACTGCTACACTGTTCAACATAGTAGCCATCAAAATATCGTAGCCAGGACAGTCAACAAAGGAGATATGCCTGACTCATTTGAGGTTCCCTTTGGTCCCTGGAATGTCTGTAGGAAACTCATCTGGCGTACTACTTCCACAGGATCTATAACATTCTGGCTGAGGACAACCTTGGGTCATCAAGTTTATAAATCTTAGCATTAGCATATCCAAGCTTGATTGTAACATTTCTTTCTAGTTCATTTTCGAACCTAACAGTGTGAACTTCAGGAATAACTTTTACAACTGTGGATTTCCCAAGAGCTACATGACCAATTATAACTATATTAATCGTGGCTCATTTGCTGAAAACTTCGTGTCAAAGTAGAGTCACTCTAGTCTCGCACCCACCGTCTTGTCCAGAAGAAGGGTTGATTTTTAATATTGTATTTTCAGCATATAATTCTCTCAACCTATTAGGGTCAACATTGTTCAGAGATTATAATTTTGGGGAGGAAAATTTAAAACTGCTTAGAGCTAATATCATGAGATTTTGATCTTATTATTCCTCAGTGACTAGAAGGCAATAAATTAAAGCCAACATACCTTCAAAAAAAGCTATTGGTGTATAGAAATGCAACTTATTTATGAATATTAATTTTATACTCTGCTACTTTACTGAATTCACTTATCGGTTCTAATAATTTTTGGTAGACTCTCTAGGTTTCTCTCTGTATAATATCATGTCATCTGCAAATAATGACAGTTTTCCTTCTTCCTAATTTAGAGGCTTTTTATTTCTTTTTCTTGTCTGACTACTGTGGCTAGGACTTTCTCTCCACCTTCTTCTCTTATTCTGGGTATTTATTCAGGTCTGTTATCCAGTTGACCACACTCTCTTTACAGCAGGTGTTCATCTGCTGTTTAACCCTTCCAATGATTTTTATTTTTAATGACTATATTTTTCACTTCCATTATTCTCTTTTACTAAAGTACACTTAAAAACATATATTTTTACTTTTTATTATGTTTTCATATCGTTTGTCATCTTCTACTTATTTGATAATTTGAGCTGATGTTTCTATTATCTCAAGTTTTTAGGAATTTAACCAGACTATCTTCTCATCTGCCGATATTTGTTCATGGAAAATTTTGCCTTTTAAGTTTTGTATTTTGGAAAATGAGTTAATTTTAAGTGTGGCTTTATCCATGAAAATCCCGTGTAGCTTAGGTTTTAGGTGAATTCCCCCAGAGCATTTTGCTTCTGTTTCCTTCTTTCAGACCTCACAAGAATATTACCATTTACAATTGCATCAAAAAATAAATAAAATACCTAGGAATAAATTTAATCAAAGAGATAAAAGACTTATAATAAAAAATTATAAGACACTGAAGAAGAATAAATGGAAGCATATACCATGCTCACAAATAGGAAGAATTAACATTGTTAAAATGTCCATACTACGCAAAGCAATCAATGCAATCGCTATCAACATACCAACAGCATTTTTCACAGAACACAAACAAATTATCCTAAAATTTGTATGGAACCATAAAAAACCCCAAATAGCCATAGAAAGAAGAACAAAGTTGGAGGTCTCACACTATCTGATATCAAACTATACTACAAAACTATAGCAATCAAAACAGTATGGAACTCACATAAAAACAGACATATAGATCAATGGAACAGAATTGAGAGCCCAGAAATAGACCCACACCCTTATGGTCAATTAATTTATGACAAAAAAAAAAAAAGAATATACAATGGGATAAAGATAGTCTATTCATTAAATGATGCTGGGAAAACTGGACAGATGCAAATAATGAAACTAGACCACCTACTCACACTATATACAATAGTAAACTTAAAATGGATTAAAGACTTAAATGTAAGACTGTAAACCATAAAACTCCTAGAAGAAAACATAGGCACTAAACTCTCTGACATTGCTCTTAGTAACATTTTTTTCTGGTATGTTGCCTCAGGCAAGGGAAATAAAAGGAAAAATAAACAAACGGGACTACATTAAACTAAAAGTTTATTGCACAGCAAAGGAAACCATCAACAAAATGGAAAGACAATCCATTTCTTCTCCTGCCAATCAGGAGAAGATATTCACCAATAATATAATCTAATAAGGGGTTAATACTCAAAATTTATAAAGAACTTATACAACTTAACACTAAAAAAAACCTCATTCAATTAAAAAATGGGCAGAGGACCTGAATAGGTATTTATCCAAAGAGGACATACAGATGGCCAATAGACATATGCAAAGATACTCAATATCACTAAATATTAGAAAAATGCAAATGAAAACCACAATGAGATATCACCTCACATCTGTCAGAATGTCTATCATCAATAAATCAACAAAAAACAAGTGTTGGTGAGGATGAGGAGAAAAGGGAACCCTTGTGCACTGTTGGTGAGATTGCAAATTGGTACAGCTACTATAAAAAGCAGTATGGCATCTCCTAAAATACTAAAAATAGAACTGCCTTATGACCCAGCAATTCCACCTCTGGGTATTTATTTGAAGAAATTCAAAACACTAATTCGAAAAGATATATGCGCCTTTATGTTAATTGCAGCATTACTCAATAACCAAGATATGAAAGCAACCTAAGTGCCCATCGATAGACGATTAGATAAAGAAGTGGTATATCTATACAACAGAATATTACTCAACCACAAAAAAGAATGAAATCTTACCATTTGTGACAACATGGGTGGACCTGGAAGGTATTGTGCTAAGTGAAATAAGTCAGACAGAGAAGGACAAATACCATATGATTTCACATATATGTGGAATCTAAAGAACAAAATAAATAAACAGACAAAACAGAAACAGACTCATAGATGCAGGGAACAAGCTGATAGTTGCCAGATGGGAAGATCTGGGCACATGGTGAAAAAAGTGAAGGTATTAAGAAGTACAAATTGCTAGTTACAAAACAGTCGTGGGAATGTGAAGTACAGCATAGGGAATATTGTCAATGAAATGGTAATAACTATGTATAGTGCCAGTGGGTACTAGCCTAGTCAGGGGGATCACTTAGAACATTATATAAATGTCTAACTGCTAGGGTGTACACCTGAAACTAATATAAAATAATATTGAATGTCAACTGTAATTGAAAAATTTTTTAAAAAAGGAAAATGATAAAGGGGAATAAGAGGTTCAAATTTCCAGGAATAAAACAAATAAGTCAAGGGAATGTAATATATAGCATAGGGGATATAGTCAATAATATTATAATAGCATCGTACGGTGTCAAATGGTTGCTGGATTTATCATGGTAATCATTTCTTTAGGTATATAAATGCTGAATGACTATGATGTGCACTCGAAACAAATATAATATTGGATATTAGATATATTTCAATAAAAATATTTTTTAAAAAGCGAGGGGGTGGGGAAGAGAGAGAGAGAGAGGGAATATGCGAGAGATGTTAAATGAAATGGTGTAAAAGAGGAGTAACGTAAAAACTAATAGAAGTCCCAGGTGGAAAGAACAGAGAGAATGACAGAATGGAGGATTGATAGGCAATGTTTGAGGAAAATGTGAAGGTCAAAACGTTTACCAAAATTATAGAGACACTGAAATCCTTAGATTCAGGAAACAAAATAAGTTCCAGGCTAGAGAAATTAAATTCATCCCTAAACAAATGGTGGTAAAACTGCAGAATTCCAGATAAAGTAAAATTCGTAACAGTAACTAATGATAAAAGATT
Source organism: Pteropus medius (assembly GCF_902729225.1). NCBI lineage: Eukaryota > Metazoa > Chordata > Mammalia > Chiroptera > Pteropodidae > Pteropus > Pteropus medius. The sequence goes on along the minus strand of NW_024349222.1, from coordinate 8,012,161 downwards.
ACCTACAAAAGAACATTTATCAGTATAACAGCAGATGTCATCATGAGCAATAGAAGTCATAAATCAGAGGAAAGAATTACCAGAATATACAGTGAACTATGCCCTATGATTTAACAAACAAATTACTTTAAGAAGAAAAAGAGAAGTTGATTCATCTCTTTTCCTGTCAATAAATGCTTGGCAGTAATTCAGTAAATTCACAGAATATCCTGACAACTGAAGGCTGAACCCAGCAATTGAAACTAATGTTAAATCACAGGTATTTTCCACTAATTAAGAGCGTGAGATTCTATGAAGGAATGTGGTTGAGTTATAGGTCAAGTAGGGAGTTGGAAATGCTCATTGAAGAAACAATATGTAATAACTAAGCACAATGCCAGATGTTGGGGTCAGCTAATCTAGATTTTGGCTGTTTAGACAACAGAGACACATGGTGGTCAGCAGTGTTTAATTTACACTATGTTCTAATGCACTGACCTGTAAAGGCTGTCAATAATACTCTTAATTCTTAATAGTTTGTATATAATAAAACAGAGCTATCAATGTATTTCAAAAGGTTTCATTAAATTTCATGTAAATGATACTTTTTTTTACTCCAAAAGAAATTCCTGTGTGAAAATTTAAAAGATATATACAAGTCACAAAAAAAAATATTTAAATTTCCTTTAATTTCATCATCCAAATAAAACATGATCGGCTTTCTAGAATATCCGAAGTATATTTTGTTTTATTATTTTTCATTAAGCTTTTTATTTTGAGAGACTAATAGATTCACAGGCAACTCTAGGAAAGAATACAGACAGATCCTGGGTACCCTTTATCTACCCAATGGTAACATCTTGCAAAACTATAGTAAAATATCACAGCCATTAATACAGTTAAATACAAAACATTTTTTTTCACTACAAGAATGCTTCATATTGCCTTTTATGAAGATTAACTCTCAAGTTCTACACTGAATAACAAAACCATAATAGAGTACTATGTCATGAATTTAACTCTATGTCATGAATTTAACTCTATCATGGATTATTTTCATTCTCTTGTACTCTCTCTGAACACTGGACATTTCTATTATTCCTCAACATTCAGCAGTATAAATGGCTTCTTCTATATTTGTAAATAACTGATCAGTCCTACCTTCATCCTCACAAGGGGGAGAACGGAGTAAGTCAGACAGAGAACGACTAAAGTACAAAATAAACAACAACAAAAAAACCCAGAAACACTCATATAGATACAGAGAACATTTTGAAAGTCACCAGATGGGAGTAGGGGGGGTCATTGAAAAAGGGGAAAGAGATTGAGAAGTACAAATGGGTAGTTACAAAATAGTCATGGAGATACAAAATGTATCAAAATAGGTACAAAATAGATATAAAATATCCTTGACTATAAAGAACATAGTCAATGATATTATAATAAATATGTATGTGGGCAGAGAGGCACTAGATTTATTGGAGTGATCATTTTGTGAGTTATATAGATCTTTAATCACTATGCTGAACACCTGAAACTAATATAATATTGTAACCCAATTATAATTGAAAAATTAAAAAAATATTAAAAAATACTATGTTGTAAGCATAAAAATAACTAATGTTCATTCAACGCTGTCCACTTACCAGACAGTATGCTATTTATTTAATAAGTATTAAATATTTTGGTTCTCACAACACATTTGTGAGGCAGATACCATTAAATTCCACATTTCACAGATGAGGAAACTGATGCTTAGGGATGTTATGTAATTCATCCAAGTCACTCACAGTTAACAGTGGCATAACCAGGATCAGATCCATATGGTCTGTCTCTAAATTCCAGGCTCTTTATGCTGTTTATCCTTTACATGACAATGATGTCTTCTGAAGCATTACATTGTACCAGAGAGCTCTAAACCTCCTGGCCTGACTCAGAAAAGGGACATGATCAACAACTTTTAAATATTAGAAAATGGGATTTATTTCTTTTGTTCATTCATTTGTTATGTAGCAGTCACCTGTATTCTCTTCATAGTCTAATTGAAAGAAAATGTTCTTTATATATTTGAAAGGAAGCCCATCATTTATTTATCAAAAATATGTTTAAAATGCTTACTATGTGCCAGGCATTGCTGTAAGTACTTACAGCGATTACCAAAACAGGCCAGAGATTCCTGCCTTTCAAAAGTTTGCATTTTAGCATTAAGGAAGAAAAATAAACAATAGCTAAAATATATAAGAAACAAGTAAATTTTATAGTATGTTTGAAAGTGGAGGTACTAGGAGGAAAAGAAAAACTAGTGTAGTGTAAGGAGGGTCAGCAGAGGAATGCACAGGTTGTAAACAATATTAAACAGGTTGGTCAGCATAAGAAAATGACACATAGTGATGAGATAATTAGTCTTTGGTGAAGAGGATTCCAGGTAGAGAGAACAGCTCTAAAACCTTAAGTTGGGAGAGTGCCTGGCTTGTCTGAAGAATGGCAAGGAAGGTTACTGTGGCTGAAGCAAAATATTACAGTGAAAAATAGTAGTAGATGAGATAAAAGAGACATTATAGGCATGAAAGTCACTGAAATATTTGGGGATTTTTTTTTAAGAGGCAATGGTGTCTCTGTTTGTTTTTAATAACAGCTTTATTGTGATATAATTCACATACCATAAAGTTCACACTTCTGAAGTAGACAATTCAGTGGTTTACAATATATTCACAGAGTAGGACTACCATCATCACAATCTAACTCCGGAATATTTTCATCAGCTCCAGAAGAATCCCCATATCTTAGCAGTTGCTCCTTACTTCTCACTTCCCCTGGCCCCTGGAAACTACAATTTTACTTTCTATCTCTATGGAATTGGCTATTCTGGACATTTCAAATAAAAAGAATTATACAATATGTGGCCTTTTGTAGACATAAGCTTCTTCTGCTTGGCCTTATGTTTGAAGGTTCATCCACAATGTAGCATGTGTCAGTATTTTGTTATTTTTTAGGTTGAATGATACCACATTTTGTGTATCAACTTGTCATTTGGCTATCCAAATGTATGTGTGGGGATGTTGCTTAACCGTGCCGTCTGCAGGCACACCGCCTCTCAGCTCCTCAAAAGCTTACAAACTCAGAAGCCCTCCGAATCTCACTGTTTAGGGGTTTGTATGGCAGTTTCATTGCATAGACATGATTGATTAAATCATTGGCCATTGGTGATTGAACTCAATCTTCATCCCCCTTTCCTCCCCTGAGGTGGGGAGGGAGACTGACAGTTCCAATCCTTATCATGGCTTGATTTCCCTAGTGACTGGTCCCCAATTTGAAGCTATCTGGAAGCCTTGACTATGACTCATTCATTAGCATACAAAAGAATTTCCAATGGTTTTAGCAGCTCTGTGCCCGGAAAGGAATGAATGCGTGTGTGTGTGTGTGTGTGTGTGTAAAGACCAAATATATTTTATTATGCCACAATACTATATAGTAATAATATTTGATTTTTTAAACTCTGCAAATATAATAAGTACTAAAATTTTATATTAAATTAAAAATTATGCAGCTGAATTCTGTCTGATATGTTTCTCTCTTCTATGTCTAGCATCTTAATCCACTTTCATGTCTGAAACCCCTGCACGACATTTGCCATTTGAGCTCCCATTGGGAAGATAACACCTATGAAAATGTGACAATAGTTGCCCCAAATTTCCCAAAAAGTATCTAGGGCAAATGCTGCTAAAGACTATGAAGAAGATTCTGGAGACCACAGGACTGTCAATAAAATACTTAAATAAGCAAAAAAAAAAAAAAAAAGTCAATAAAATAGTGGTCAAAATAGACACGAACAGGAAATAGGATTCAAAAAGAAGCCAAGTGTCATTTAGGAAGAAATTATAACACAAAACTCAGAGCCCTCTTAGGCCTAAACTTCATGTACATATTAAATATTGGATGGATGATAATGCTTGGTGGATTATATTTGCCAAAGGTTATTTGTATTTTAAAAAGAAATTAACTTCTAAAACAATGCAATGCTTTAATTCACAACAAATATTTGCTGAGCACCTACTTTGGGGATATGATGGTGAGCAAAACAGAAACTTTTGCTGAGGTCATGGAATTTAGAGACTAGAGGTGAAGCCAAATATTATTAATCAAACAACACTAACATTTGTGCAATTGCAAACTGAGGCAAATATGTACTCCAAAAAGAAGGAAAATCATTCTGGGAGAGTTTATATAAAAGACCCTGATCAAGGAAGTCTCCTTGAGGAAATAAGCATTAAATTGAGATCTGAAGGATGAGTTAGGTTGAATGGTCTGAGTTTTAAAAAGGGTTTTTACCAGAGGGTTGGTATATTAGCTTGCTAGGGCTTCCATAACAAAGTATCACAAATTATGTGGCTTAAACAACAGATACTTATTGTCTCACAATTCTGAAGGCTAGAAGTCTGAGATCAAGGTGTCAATAAGATTATTTTTGAGAGTGGTGAGGGACAATCTGTTCCACGTCTCTCCTCCAGTTTCTGGTTATTTGCTAGAAATCTCTTTGCTGTTATTTGGCTGTAGACCTCTGCGGTCATCTTCATATGGCATTCTCCCTGTGCACGTATCTGTATCTAAGTGCACACAGTTCAATCCATAACAGTTAGGGCAAAAACAATGGTAAGTAAGAAGGGTCTCAAATTCACTTCCTGACTTTCAGATAGGTTGCTCATGAGAGAGAATAAAAGCTTCTACTTCAGAAACCTGATAGAAATTCAGTGTCCTCCAAGGAGTGTTGGATAGCATTTATACCAAGAAGGAGGCAGAAACTTAACTAAGAAGAAATTGAGGCTATAGGACACTGGCTGATTATGTAGTAGGTATACCAGAGAGCACGGTGGAAAGTTTGGGAGGTGGGAGAGGTGTGGGCTAAGGACAAAGAAGTATAGAGCATTATGGGAATGAAGGGGAGGTAGAGGAAATTGATCAGGAGTACTTATATTGAGGTCTCTGATAAAACCAGGCATGAGAAGCAGGGTGGTTTTAATCTCAGATGCCTTTTTAAGAAAGGTCAAAGGCCCTAAACTACCCAGTCTAGAGCAATGTCAGGATCAATGGCCATAGTCTATGCCCTTCTGAACAAAACTAGGACCAAATACTGGATCCACCAGTCACTAGATGTATGTGGTTGGGCCAGCTACGGCACCTAAGCTTCAGCTTCTTCATTTATAAAGTGGGTAAAGTAAATAGTAGCTGAGGAAGTTTTTGCAATCTCTGTATCACAATTGAAAGCCTGGAGGATTCTCATGCCCTCAGAAAATTGTGTGATCTCTCAGATTCTCTATTCCCTGATTTTAAATTTGGAATTGCAATGCCTTATAGGGGGTTGCAACAATTCATTGAGATATTGTTTCTGAAAATGTTTGGAAAAATAGAAATGTAATGCTAATTTTCTCTAGGTACATTAAAACAAGATTATGTTCTGTGATTGTATCTAAATGCATCATAGGAGGGTGCACAAGAAGACAGCCCTCACTCTGCATGAGGAAAGCAGCCCCACTCTATTCTACTACTCTCCTCTTCACCAGTCTGAGTTAATCCTGTGTGCCAATTTATCTTTCTTAATCCACCTGGTTCTATTAAGAGATCATTCCTGTTAGTGTCCTCACCAGTTTATGGGAAAGAAATCTTGTTCAAATTTTTCCTAATGGCTCAAAATTCACATCCCTATCCTCTTTGGCTTACTCTACAAATGCACATCTAGTCAGAGCTCCGATTTTATTTACCAGAGATTCTGGATGTCTTAGACTAATTTTGCAAGAGCTTTCAGTTTTGAGGCTAGTCTCTGAAAAAAATGTATCCCTGGTCCTAAATGTTTATTCTTATTCTTATCTTTAGGAACTAGGGGAAAAAGCATGAATTAGGCAGTGGAGTAAGTTGAATAGTGTATTTCAAAAAGATATGTCCAAGTCCAAACCCCTAGTACCTATAGATGTGAGTTTATTTGGAAATAGGGTCTTTGCAGATGCAATTAAATTAAGGATCTCAGCATGAGATAATGCTGGCTTTAGAGTGGGCCCTAAATCCAGTGTCGGATGTCCTTATAAGAAAAAAGAGAGGGAGATTTGACAACACAGAGAGACTCAGAGGATAATGCCATGTGACGATGGAGTCAGAGATTGGATTCTGACAATCCTCTCCCCCCCCAAGTTAGAAGAGAGGTCATGCAATAGATTCTCTCTCATGCTTATTACTTGAACATTACTGCTTAAATCAGGTATGTGAGATCTGGAAGGAGGTGCGGGAACCCCTTTCCCTGGGGCCATCCCAGGGAGTACTCCGGAACCTGGGCACCACAGCCATTCTCCGACCTGTGACACGGCTGGGCCCAGGACTACTCTCCCAAGCCGCAGACTCCCAGTTGCCCCATGGAAGCTGAAAAATTTTCAATTCAGCAGTGCCTTTTTTATCCTCCACCGCTGGTTGGCTCTGAAAGTTTTGGCCGTCATCGTCGCAAAACCTTCTCAGCTTTCCTCCAACCTTATGGTTTTGAACAGACTTAAAACTCCTCCCTTTGTCCTCTTTCTCTCACCTTCCTTCTCCTTCTCCTCCCTCTGCCCCCTCCTTTTTTTTTTTTTTTTTTAACAAGACAAAGCCGAAAGAGTTTCTGACCCCGCCCTTGTGAGATCCAGGCCCAGTTGCGCGGCTCAGCCACCGCGCGCTTCTCGCTGCTGGCTGAGCGAGGAGTACGCGTGCTCCGCGTGTTCCTGAACCGCGCAGCGGAGGACCCGCGAGTACGTACCTGTGAGAGGGCCTGAGAGACACACTCAATCCTGCCTGAGGCCTTTGGGGCTTTAAAATAGCACCTGCCTGTGCTTTAGCTGAGGCGCCCATCCTAAAGGAGGCTGCGGGCAAGGGGTACGGGAGTGACTGCATCTAAGGAATCTCCGAAACGGTGTGTATGAGCGCACGCAGGAGAGGAATTGTGGAGAGGAGCCAGCTCCTACAGTGGGGACGGAAGGGAGGAGGAGGAGGGAGAGTGTAGAAAATTTGGAAGGAGATAGCTGAGTGTTTGAGCTAGAAAGGTTCAGAGATATGGTGGGGCCGGAGACCCCGAATGGGAAGGCAGGGCATTGGGGCACTGAATCTCAGTCACAGGGGGTATATGGAGAAAGAAACTTGACATATCAGAGGCATTCTGTCCTTCTGCTCTAAAACAAAACAAAACAAACAGGAAAATTAAAGTGGCCTTAGTGAAAATGACAGAATAGGAAGCTCCAAGGGCCAATCCCTATCAGAAACACCAACAAGATAACTGTCAGAATTGACTTACTCTGGAAAATAGTCAAAGGTTTACAACAACCAAATAAATGTTTGATAAAGAAAAAGATGACTTAAACACAGCATAATGGAGACAGTACTAGCAACCTTAAGGAGATAAAAAAGGATTATAAGAGAAAATTATGAACGATTGTATACCAACAAATTAGGTAACCTACCTGAAATGGACAAAATTCCTGGGAACACACAAAGTAACAAAACTGACTCAAGAAAAAAAAAAGAAAATTTGAAGACTTATAACAAGTAAGATTTAATCAGTAGTCACCCTCCTCTCCTCCACACATACGCAAAGAAAAGCCCAGGACTAGATGGCTTGCCTAGTGAATTGTACTAAAAGTTTAGAGAACAATTAACACCAGTTCTTCTCAAACTCTTCCAAGAAATAGAAGAGTAGTGAACACTTCCTAACTCATTCAATGGGGCCAACATTACCCTGATGCTGAAACCAGACAAAGATGTCACAAGAGAAGAAAACTACAGACGAATATTCCCTATGCGTATGGATGCAAAAGTAAATAAATAAAAATACTTGCAAACTCAATCCAGCAGAATGTTAAAAGGACTACACACCACGAATAAGTGAGAGTTATCCCAGAAATGCCAGGAATTCAACATATGAAAATCAATCAATGTAATATACCATATTAATAGAATGAAGAAAAAAACCATGATTGTCTCAATGCAGTAAAATAATTTTATAAAACCCAAGTCTTTCATAATAAAAATATTCAACAAACTAAGACTAGAAGAAAACTTCCTCAATATGGTAGGGCATTTATGAAGAAACTACTGCTAACATCATATTCAATGGTGAAAGACTGAAAGATTTCCCACTAAGATCAGAAATAAGACAAGAATGTTTGCTTTAGACTGCCATTCAAAATAATCGGCATTGTCCTGAAAGTTCTAACCAGAACAGTTGGGCAAGAAAAATGAAATAAGAACCATCCAAACTGGAAGGGAACAAGTAAAACTACCCCTCTTTGCAGATGACATGATTATATATATAGAAACTCCTAAAGAATACACACAATAGACATGCACACACACACAAAATTCTAGTAGGGCAAATAGACAAAATCAGTGAGGCTGCAGGATAAAAGATCAACACACAAAAATTATTTGTATTTCTATACCCTAGTAATGAACAATCCAAAAAGTAAGTTAAGAAAAACAATCCATTTTTTAATAGCATCAAAAAGAGTAAAATACTTAGGAATTTATTTAACCAAGTCCTTGTTATACTTATGCACTGAAAACTACAAAACATTGCTGGAATTAAAGACCTAAATGAGTGAAACGACATACTGTGTCCATGGTTTGGAAATATTATCAAGATGGCAATAGTAAACAAAGTGATCTACATATCCAATGCAATCCGTATGAAAAGCTCAATAGCCTTTTTTTTTTTTGCATAAATGGGAAAAGCTGATTCTAAAATTTATATGGAATTGCAAGGAACCCTACATACAAGGTTGAAACAGATCAAAATAATTTTGAAAAAGAAAAAGTTGGAATATTAATACTTCCCAATTTCAAAACATATTACAAAACTACAGTCATCAAAACTGTGGAACCAACATAAAGACAGACATATATTCTGGAGAGCTCATATAAGTGGAATTATATTAAATTCTGGACATTTCATAGAAGTGGAATCATACAATGTGTCCAGAATAGGTAAACCCATAGAGACAAAAGGCTATTAGTGGTTGCCAGAGCCTGAAGATAGGCAGGATTTAATGAAAAATGCTTAATGAGTATGAGGTCTCTTTTAGAGGTGATGAAAATTTTTGAAACTAGATAAATGAAAATGATTGCACAACGCTGTGAGTGTACTAAATACCACGGAATCGTATACTTTAAAATCATTAATTTTGTCATGCAAATTACACCTCAATAAAAAATAAATAAGTTACTGGAGGTGTGGTGACCTCCCCTGGGAGGAAGCAGCTTAGCCTTCCGGACCCAGTTGAAGTTGGACTCAGTCCATGCGGCATTCATTCCCTGCTCTGGCAGAGAAGTTTCTAGGTCAGCAGCAACTTCACAGCCCGCTGGAGTAGCTAGCTGCTGGCGGGTAGGTCCCAGAGAGCTGGGCCGGACAAAGGGAGCCAGCTCATGCACGCCCCGGAATGAGTTGTAGATGGGGCTCCGCGGTTGTGGGCTACCTGCTGGGTGTGGCGCTTTGCGTAAAATACCCCAACCTTGCGGGAGCTTGGATCTTGGAGCCGGGTAAATAACGGAAGGCCAGGCAGGCGAGAATCTGTCAGTTTAAGGTGTCCCTTCAGACTGATGAAAGGTTTCATCACTTTTTACCCCATTTTTTCAATCCCAAGACCCGACTTTTGACATTTTATCATCTGAGACCCGGACGTGTCTTACAACCCACGGTGTGTACTCTTACGCTACAGTTTTCTTTTTAAGAGGTACATGAAACGACAGCGAGTCCCAGAAACAAACGCTGTCTTTGATTCTAGGAAAGTGGGTTAAAATTTCTAGTCATGTGTTTAACAGCTGATGTCTGTCTCCCCTCACTGTACCCCTGGTAAGGTGCCATAATAGGTGCTCAATAAATGTTGACCAAATAAATGAGCGAACGAAAGAACACGATTACAAAAAAATGAGCCTGGCTTTAACATTTGCTGGGCAGTTTGATACAAGAAAGGCCACGAAACCCATTTGAGCTTCGTTTTCCTACTTCACAAAATGGCTGTAAAAACAACAGCGCCCCGTAGGTACAAGGCTCGAAAGAGGAAGTGCCCGCATACATATACTCTCAGGGCTTGAGTACTTACTCGCTCTCGAAAACTCCAACTCAATGAAAAGGCAGAAACGATTTTTTAAAAAAACCTTTTATCACAATATATAAATGCACATAAAAGGTCTGAAATTTTAAAAAGCAGAAGAAAATTGGGAGGCGGGGATGGTGTGATGTTTGCCGCCCAATTTCTCCTGAAGATCAAGATCCTTTGAAGAATCTCTGGTCTTCAATTGGGGTATCTGCAGACGGCGGAGAGAAAAAAGACATTAGAAAGATGTGAGACCCATTCCAGCCTCCTTTTTTTGCAGTCCCCCAGGTATTCACTAATGGACTTTGCCTGCATGCACACTTCCTCACAATGTCCACTAACCCCTCAGCGCAGGGATCTGTTCCTGGAATCGCGACCCTGCCGGCTGTCTCCGCACTTCCGAGCCTCGCTAATCCCACACGCGTCCACTGTCCTGCTAGCTGTGCTGGGCTCGCCGACCGCTTCCGCACTCCGGGCCCGCCAGGCTGAGGGCAGGGAGAGCGCTGCTGCGCAGCCCACTGGCGTTGCGAGAGGAAAACGGGTATATAATGGGTGCCGAGTGCTTGCCACCTCGTCGACGTCGCCTCGCGCTTCGCGCGGTCCCAAGCATCTCTTGCATCTGAGGCTGGCGAGCGACTCAGCGAACTCGCGTAATCGGAGGACACTTGATTAGGCAAGGCTCGGAAGTCTGGGAATCACTGGTTCCAGTACCATTGTCTTTTTCCTCAGGGCATCTCTCCCAACCCAGCTAATGGCTTCCTAACGTTTCTAGAACAAAATCCACGTTTTGACCAAACATCCTTTGACCTATACGGCCCCTACAATTATCTGGCCTCTGCCTTCCTCTCTGATCTCGTTGTGTACACCCTCCAGCCTGCCTTTCGATCCTCCTGTCCCTCCACACACATTTTCGCCGCAGTCTTTGCACTTGCCAGTTTCTCTGCCTCCAGTTCCCAATCTCTTCTCATCAGTCAGCTTCTCGGATCACCCTAAGACAGCCTCCCCTTCTATTCACACTTCACTCTTATACATCGCATTGGTTTTACAAAATCACTCTCTGAAAATACATTGTTATAGTGTTTAAAGTCTATTTCCCAGAATGTAAACTCTACGAGGGCAGGACTCTTGTTTTGTCTCCAGTTTTGTGTCCCACCTAGAACCGGGCTGGTTACGTAGTAGAATCTTAGTTAAAGGGAAGGAGGGAGGGAAAGAAGACTCTCTGCGGCAGCTCCCAGTTCTTGCTCCACCCTACAGCCCTGTGACTGGCCCCTCGTCCTATACCGCGTCCGAAATGCAAGCTTCTGTTGGAGGAACGGTCCCGGCTAATGGAGATCTATCCGCCCCCGACGCCCCACCACAAGGCACTGCTCTCATTGCACTTCCAACGGTGGGCCCAGAGCGAGCCTCTCCACTCCGTCTTCCCAGATTCTCTCCTCAGTCCAGGAAGCCTAGTGCCTCCGTTCTGAGCCCAAGATTTCTGTATCTTGTATCTTGAAAGTCATGTTTTACCTTAAATATTCGTGCTAATTTCGTATATTGCTTCACATATATATTTTGATTAAATGGTTTCTCTTTCAGAAAAATAAAATTAGTACTTTAGGCAGGCAGAAGTGGAGGTAAGGAAATGGGGCCGAGGGAAAAGAAGGCTTTGTTGTCGTAGAAAGAGAAGGCAAGGAGAGGAACCACATAACCGTCTCTCCTTCTCAGCGATCTCTCGCAGAAACCAAAAGCTTAACAGAGAGAAAAATTTAAGAAAGGGTCTGTAATCCAGAGCGTGCAGCAAATTCCAGTGTGTAGACTGCGAGGGTTGGAGAGGTCTCCATCCCAGATACTCTCTGAACCCCTTGGGGGAGCTCTGAAAAACTCCACCGCATAGAGCAGCGGGGCGGATTTAGCAGAATTGTGTAACAGAGCTGGGAATGACAGATCTCTACCAGATGATGTCATGCGCAACTGGTTTTGGAAATCACAGGACTGGTCCAGCGACCTAGGTAATGGAGAAACTGAGGGCCATTGAATGGATGCATCTGGCCAGCTAGATTGGAGGAAGAAGGGACACTAGAACTTTAGCCTCGAGTCTTCAATGCTCAGGTCTAGGCCTGAGCTGCGGGGAGGATGAGTGTTTGGGAGGTGGAGTGCAGGGTTTATGGGATGGGCTTTGACTTAAGGAAGTCCATCTCAGGCTATGTCGCGTCCATAGCACTGGAGAGGGCAGCGCGATCGGAATACTAGGGTTGTCCCACTGGCTGGCAGTGTGAGAGCTGAGGAGAGACACAAGACTCCGCTCACCCGGAGCCAGCTTTCTCTTCTGAAAAAGGAGTGCGATGGGCTGAGGAAGCTCAAATTCTTAGATCGGCCTCCTCACCTGTGGGACCTTCTGCTGCGTCTGTACCAGCGTGGCTACCTCCTTCCCTGCCCCCTGAGGCCGCGCGCAGGTACCCGGCGACTTCGCGGTGGCCCCTCTCCTCAGCCAGGTCCACGGGCAGGCGGCCCCAGGCATCGCGCACGTCCAGCCGCGCCCCGGCTCGGTGCAGCGCCACCACCGTGTCCAGGAAGCCCTCCCGGGCGGCGTCGTGCACCGGTCGGGTGAGAGTGGCCGGGTCGGCGCAATTGGGGTCCGCGCCGTGGAGCAGCAGCAGCTCGGCCACGCGGGCGCTGCCCATCATCATGACCTGCGGGAGAAAGCAGAGTCGTCAGGGCGAGGGCAGGCCGTAGGGACAGGATTAAAAATGTAAAGAAACTGTTTGTAAAGCCGCTACTCCGTGCAGACATCAGTACAAACCACAGATGCCTACTCTTTGCTTTCAGTTACCAACTCTCTTAGCCAGTTCTCCTATCCATTCCATTTTCCTGTACACACCGAATTTCTATTCTATTCTCCAACTTTTCTTGGAGTTTCAGCCACACATAAAACACTGCCAGAGGTACAGACTACAGCAAAAGAGTGAGAGACAAACTTGCTTTCACTACAGCCTAACGTTCTGTATTTCTCCCCTCAATTTGATATGAAATTATGTAAGGCTCAGAGATTTTGTATAGTTCACTGTTGTATATCCAAGCCCAGAATGTGGTAACTGTTAAAAAGCAAAAATAATAATTAAAGAACAGAAAACAAAAAACTAACCTTAATTCTTGCAAAATTTAAAGCTAGGCTTCCTGGAATGTTAAACTTCAATTTTTTTTTTTTAGGTATAAAATTAGCTTTATCAAACCAGCCCTAAAATTTTTTCCTGTGGTAAGCTACATAATGCCCCCCAAAGATGTCCGCTTCCCAACACTTAAACGTGGTGGATATATATGGCAAAAGGGACTTTGCAGATGTGATTAAATTAAGAACTCTGAGGGAGATTAACCTGAATTGTCAGGGTGGGCCCACTGTAATCACAAGTTTCCTTGTAAGAGTCACAGTATATGGGTTATATTATATAGTGACTTATAAAAGGGAATTATTTATTTTAGTTATAGTCTGTATTAAACATGAATTACTTATTTATTCAAACCAAGGAATGATAATGTTATACTATGGTTGTTGATTCCTGTCCTGGAGAAAGTGAAACTGATTTAATTTTAAAAAAGAAAATATAAGTGAACTAAATCACAGCTCCAAAAAGAAGGAAAAATTATTGCAGTGCATTAAAACAATGCACTGTTTTAAAATAAAAAACTGGGAAACTTTACTACTATTACTAACTACATAAATCCAATGAAGTCCTTCATCATTTAATCGGTTTCAAATGCTTTTATTATATTTTTTATTATATTATTATTAAAGGTTGGATAGTAACCTAACATTTAAATATTTGAATCATAATAGCAATCCAAAGTGAAAAGAAAATAAACCAATTAAATGAATATATGTAGAGTGCTTAAATCCATTTGATAACACATTAAATTTAACTTAATAATTTGAAAGTTTTTCTATAAACTAAGTATTTCTATACTAAATATAGATTTGATTAGGGTAGTAAACCAAAATCATGTCTCTTTTTCTCTATATTATTATCCTCCCTGTGAGAAAAAGTTAAAATTAATTATCCAAATTTTTTTCTTTTTGAATTTAAACAAATAAGGTCTCCTCTAACATATTCCAGAATTCCAAGGTCAAACTCCCAGTTTTCAAGCTGCTGGTGATATTTTAGAGATAAAAAATTATGAGCCATACATACATTATTTTTAAAGGACTTGTGTTTGTCCTCTATAACCATTCCAGTCTCAAATTCTCTCCACACTTCAAATCACACAATAATCTCGAGTTTTAAAGCACTTTCGTTTTATTTTTATATCTGTATTTTAAAGTGTATATAACAGTTTCAGGAAAGAAAGATTTGCTTGTGAAGTTTGTGAAGTTCCAAGCAGACCTACTTTCCTTTATCTTGCTATGCTGGAGTTTTTGCAATGTACTTTTGTTTCACATAAATTTTAGTTTTCAGAATCAGAAATCATTGTCAACACTGGGAATAAAACTAGGGTGGTGACTCCCAGGAAGACTTCATTTTAGACTGAGACAAAATTAGTGAAGGCAAACAACAAAACCACGACACCCGCCCCCCAAAAAAAAACTGGAGTGAAGAAAGGAGAAATGACATTTCTCAACAATGAGGAATTGAAAACTCTCCCCCAAATATGTTAATCTATAGCAAGTAAGTTAATAACAATAATAATAGTAGCTACCACTAAAATGATAACCAAATTGGCATTATTTCACGCAAGGTTACACTAACGTTTTTCTTCGTATATGTCTGCATTTCCTTAATTCTTACAGGCATATATTGCAAAACGAGCATATTTTTTCCTTACCCAGTTAAATGAAAATAAACATATTATGTAGTTGCTTTTGAATAATTTCAACTGATATTTATTCTAAGATACACAGCTGTAGATTTCCACTGAAATCCACCCTAAGGAGGAAGATGATCATCAGTTCCATTCCGGGCCTGTGAGTTCAGGCCTGAGCCAGGCAAATCTTACACTTCTTTAAAATCTTGAGTTTTATACCAAACGGTCGTACATTTTCTATTTGATAAAGAACATACCTCTGTCTATATTAACAAAAATAGGTTCTCCCCTCCAGATCTTCACACCATTCTAAGATTACGTCCCTTGTGCTTCCTCGTTCCTCCCTTGGCCTCCTGAGCCCCCAGGGCGTTGCCAGGAGAGACTCCGACACCCGACTCCATAGGAAAACTCCACAGGATGCTACCCCGTCACCGAGAATCGAAACGTTTACCTGATTTCACCTTCCTTGCAAACCTGATTCTCCAAAGCCGCCCGTCACCCCTCCTCCCGCGGCAGATCTGCTCACGCACCTGAATCGGGCTCCGACCGTGACTGTTGCGCGCATTGGGAGGCGCCCCCTCCTCGAGCAGCGCCCGCACCTCATCCGCGCGGCCCCGGGCGGCCGCGGCGGACAGCCAGTCGGCCGAGGGCTCCATGCTGTTCTCTAAGGTCTAACGCTCGCTCCCTCGCTCCCTTCCTTCTACCCTTCGCCGTTAATTGTTACCCGCAGCCCTGCCCAGCCCAGCCTCTCGTGACAAGCCCGCTCCTCCTCTTTTACCCCCCTCCCCCTCCCGGGCCGGCGGAAACGGCAGCTAGACAACTCCTGCCGTCTCTACCCCAGGAGCGCGTCCACGTGTTCTCCCAGCAGGCGCCTTTCTCTCTGATCAAGCTGCGAATGGGACACGCCTGAAGTCGCGTGTAGATAGTTCTCCCGAGGATACTGCCCGGAAGCGGCCCGCGCCGGGAGCCGGACGAAGGCGTGCGGGTTGCCCCGCACCCGCCCCCAACCCCTGTTCCCCAACTCTGCGCACCCTGCACAGCAACAGAGGGGCACGCGGGTCTCGGAATGAGTTCGCTCTATTTAAGCGAAATTTCTCCCCCCATTTCCTTTTTCCGATGTACACCAATGGCGTTAGAATGCTGCGCAGGATTCCTAACTGCCAAGTTCGAATCGAGGTGTTTTATGTCATAGGCAAAGTATTGGTTCCTCTTTTTACTCAGAAGCAAAGGGCTCTTCTTCCTGGCAAGAGTCTTGCCAGGGATCTGTACCACCAGTACAACTACGAGGCTACCCTTCTTTTAGGGTACACATTCTCTCTCCAGACAGCAAATTGGCGAGGGAGTCATTGGGCCGATAGACTACTTTCTAAATAGCTAATTCCTCCTACACCAGAAAAAGTGTTCAGCGTTTGCAGAGTTACACAGTGCTTCAGAAGATCAGGCTCACTCACACAGTGCTGAGCCTCGCTCCTCTTCCGCCCCACTCCCCCCTACATACCTCTTCTTCTCACTAGAAAAACCTTACAATTTTCCTAGCTATAAAATGGAGGGCTAAGAGTGGTCCCTACTTCATAAGGCTGCTGTGAATTTTAAACGATGTACATATATGCATTTAGAACAGTGCCACACATCCTAAACTAATACCTTTTAGCTCTTAAATTATCCATTTTGAGGATTCTCTTGAAATCTTTTGAGGCACAGAAAAGAAAATGCTCAGGATAGAATTATCAATATTATATAAAAGAGAAGGCCAAAAAGACCTTAATCACTGAAAAAAAATGGACACCCTTATATTTAATGCAGAGCTAAGAACAAAGAGTATAACGAACAAAAAAAAATCTTTAAAAAGTTCTATTTTTTTCCTGTGGTTATTAGTTTTAAGCTTTTAAAGTATATGTATTATTAATTTTTTTTTAAAAAAGGGATTGCTTGGGCTTTGCCGATGCCTTAAGCATACGCTTAATCTGCCTACTAGATAACCCATGTCTATTTAACCGTTGTTTCAATCTCTAGTTGACTTCTCTTGAAGACCCAGAATACTTGACTGTACTTTCAGTTGCTGTTAGCTCACAAAAAGCATGATGTTTTAAAAATGGCATCAATTAGCAGTGGTAGCTGGTAGAGTTGGTAATGATGAATGATGTCTTGGATAATTTCTTTTATAAATGGAAGAAGCGTTCGAGGGTGAAAGTGTGACACAAAAATGGCTCAGAGAAGGCAGCTCTACAGGCGGCTCAGAAAAAAAAATGATTCAAGTAAACAGCTTTCTGCTGATGCAATGTAATCGGAGAAGAAATCTTGAAGAGGTATTTCTCAAAGCCTAGTCCACAGACTACACAGAATCACCAGAGAGTGCTCCTTAAATTCACACATTCTCCAAATCTACAGAGTAGATTTGTGGTAGTGGGGCAGGTGATGAGCCTCTGGGGTGGCGGGGTGGGTGACGATGAGCCTGCAGCTTTTACAAGTTTCCCAGGGGATTTTGAAAAACATCAAAGCCGACAACTACTACTTTAGAGCATGGTCTTTAGACACTTCTTTTGCTTGACTGTTCTAAAAGAATTTTGAAAACTAGGGATCATTTCACATGTTTTTAGGTTGACATCTAAAATATTTTTATTGTAAGTTTACGTAGTTACAGAAACATAATTTCCGGTGTATTGTAATAGTGATTTTCAAATAAATCTGTTATATCGCTTTAAAAAATAATGAAATGATGCCAATTAAAACACTCATGAGATAGCAAATCTGTTATAAAAATCCACAATGCATTACTGTGCTGTCTACATTTTCTTCTAGCCACTTCTCAATTATTTGCACAACAATGTTGTGAAAAATTCAAACTCTGGTAGAGCAGGAACTTAACGTAGCTTAAGGTATGATGGGGGACGGGAAATAGTGGTTATAGTTACGGGAGGGAGGAAACAGACTTCTCTTGTCATATGTCTGGCTTTTAGGCCAATATCAAATTTAGTTTCTATCACTAAAATAACTGCTCTTAATACTGGGGCAGGGAGTGAAGGCCTTTTTGAGAATCTGTTGAAAGCTGTAGACCCTCTCCTCCAAAAAGAAAGTATGCAAAAAAATATTTAAGTGTATTCATGTACACATGTATTTCTCAATATAACTTTCAGGGAATTCTCTAAAACTCAACTATGGATTCCAACATCAAAAACTCTTTAAACTCTTATGCAATATACTGGACTGTTGTTCAAGGATATGGGTGATGGAACCACATAAAAACGTTCTTTGGATGCATTATATACAGACATAGAGGATCTCAGGGCTGGATATGTCAGCCTCAGATATTCCATGTGTAAGGTGGAGTCATAATATATTTCATGGGTTGATAAAACAAGATGATGTGTGTCAAAGAGCTTTTTAAAGTATAAAGTTTGTTAGTTGTTGTTATTATCCCCAAACTTACTTTTCTTCTTCTCCAAGAAGGTCATGATCTTGTTTAGGTTTGTGCTCCGTTGGCAGTTTTGAAAATCTATATGAAATTTAAACCTATCTCAAGTCTGATCAGTCTTTTAAGAGAGAAGACTACCCTTTGTTCATTCATTCAACAGGCTCAGAGGCTAAAGAGTAGCATGTGTGTGGGGGGGTGAGGGTGGGAGTGTGTGTGGGAGGTATTAAACATTTGGGCTCTACATACAGTTGGACATCCTGGGTTCAAACTTAGACTTTTCACTTAATCTCTCTAACTTTGAACAAAGTTACTTAATGTATCTGGGCCTCAGTTTTTGCATCTGTATAATTGGGATAATGGTACTTGCCTCAAACAGTTGTTGTAGGGATTAAATGAAGTATTATATGTAATGTGCATAGAAAAGCAAAGGGAAGTAGAGGATGACACAAAAACAAAAAGGAAACAAAACTCATTCTGGTGGCTGAGGCAAAGGCTCCATGAAGGCTGAAAGCTGACCTTTGTCTCAAAGAAACGTGTCGGAGTATAAAGATACAAAAGAAGGAGAAAGATGTCCTAGGCAAAGGTGAGAGTATGTGCAAAGGCACAGAAGTTTGGAAATGTTGAAAGTAATTCACTGGGATGTATAGTGAGAAGCTGTAAAAATAACTTCTGGAAAGAAAGAGCCAGCAAGGGAGCTTCAAAGGACTGCTCAGATTGTCAGAAGGAAAACCAAGAGTGAATAAGATGGAAAGGAAGTGGGGACACTGTGTGTAGACTACTCTTTCACAGCTTAGCTGTGATAGCTCAAGGTGATGTATGGTGAAGGAAGGCATAGAGAAGGTAGAAGAGACTTGAGCACACACAAATGCCTGAAGGAAAAATGGCAGGTGAAGAGAAGAACAGCTAGAAGAGGGAAAAAAAGAGAAATTCAAGTCACAAGCAAGGGTATTTCTGAGGGACTGAGGTCCCTAACAAGTTGGGAAGTAATGGAGTACAAAGCAAGGAGAGTGGTCACAAATTTGGACTCAGGAGATAAAGCTAGATTTGAGAAAAGAGAAAAGGTCGGGGCACTGAGGAAGTTGAAGCACTTCCTTTCATGAATGAAGTGGCTGGCTTGTTTTCAGTAAGGATAAGATGGTGAGCTAGGAAGTGAGAATGGTAAAGGTTTAGAATATCTGTTATGATGAAAGAGGAGGGGCGGAGCAGGACTTAGAGGAGAACTTCCATCAGTCTGGAGAACACAGCTGAGAGTAGAGATCATGACACTATGGGAGCACCTGAATATTTTACTTAAACGAAAGCAAACCTTACAAACCAGAAACCCTACAAATCAATGAATAGTAATTCTAGATATGAACATTAATTCAAAACATCACCAGAAAGATATCTGAGAAGGCAGTATTCTGAAATTACTGACAAGGCATTGAAGAATTGGCAAGGAATGAAATGCATGGTATGCAAACATATTATATAAGCAACACTTTTCTTGGGAAAATAAAAAAAGAAATAGCTCTGGATTGGGACCAACTGACAGCCCTGGTGTATCTAACGAGCTGCTTTTTGACTGTGAAATCTTTTGAGACGATTTTTTAGCTTTGCTATCCATTATCTTTAAAATGGGCTCTCAGCTTGCTCTATCCTTTATACCTCATGAAGTTATTATATCAAGTGAGACACAAAAGCTGTTTTAAAAGCATACTTCTCATATTATATAGTTAATGTTTATTTAACTCAACTTGATACTGTAATACAAGTGTGAACATTTTCATTAACTTAAAGTTAAAAAAATAAAAAGAAAAACATATATCTCTTTACCTTATTCAATACTAGTATTGTTATTAAACTGTTCAAAATATAGTTAAAAATAAAGCATACATAAAGTATCTCTGGAAAGATACAGAAAAGTCTTGTACATGTGGGAAGATGAAATGAACTGGTCTCAGACTTTTCACATTTACAATTTGTATTATTTGAATTTTGTACTATATGTATATGTTAGCCATTCCAATTAATTAAATAAACTTCAATTAGACAATTAAGAGTTGATTTTATAAAAAACCATTCATAAATTTGACAAGCAGTAACTGAGTACATATTATGTGTCAGGCTTTAAGTTGTAGATATAAAAAAAGAAGGGTCTTCAGTCAAAAGGGTGTATTGGTAACAATCGTCAACATGTTTGCTTCTTTGGAGGAGGAAGGTAATTTTGAATTGGGATGTATTCTTGAGAGAAGCCTACATTAACAGTATAGGAGAAGGAAGATGCATTCTTATAACTGACACCTCAGACCCGTGTTACCAGGAAAAAGATATTGTTTTTAAGGGTCTGGAGAGGATCCCACAATTAAGAATTCCTTAGGAAATACCTCATCAGAACAAGGTATGCACTCTGTTATGGATTTTCTGGACATAGCTGGGCTAAGTCTGAGTAGATGGACTCTGGGATAGAATGCTGGGTGCAGTAGAGAATTATTTGAAGGCCGAGGCAATGGAAGAATACTTTCATGCACTCTTTTAATTTAGAGTTAGTAAAGTAAGGAAAAGAGGATCCCAAGTCAAGCTCTACCTACTTTATCACCTTGAGCAACTGATATTTTATTCTGGCTTCAATATCTTCATATACAAAGTGGGCATAATAATAACTGTGCCTCAAGAGACTAGTGCTCAGCCAAAAATTCTGAGGGCCCAGTGTCCAATCTGGGTATTTTTAATGTGGAAGAAAGACTTCCTTAGGTGAAAAATGGCAAAGAATGCCAGCTCTCCTTTAAATTATTATTATTTTTTTTTATGAGGAGAAAAGGCAGCTTTAGCATGAAATGGAGACATCTGAGAACACATAGCAGTTTTCTAAACAGGTTTGTAAGAACAGGGAACATGTTCCTAGCATGAGATCTACGGAAAATTCAAGATGGAAGATGCTTCCTTCTCCCTTTTACTATTCTCCAATTAAATTCAATATAGCACAATTACTGAGCTTCTGTTATGAATAAGGCCCTCATTTAGGGGCTCTCTGAAATCTCCATGCCCTCAGAAGTATTATAAAATTCCTCTTCCTGCTCAAACAGGACTTTGTAAGAAGCACAAAACTCAAAATGACTTAACTAATTATAAACCTGAATCATAATTATAGGTAAGTCCCAATTTTTCAATCTTAGTTTCCAAACAGTAAACTGGGTATAGAATCTGCAGTGTCTCTCTTCATCTTCCAGGATCATTTTGAGAATAACTTATAAATGTATCTCATGATATATAGCAGATGTCTTTCCTAAATTGTGTGCAAACAAATTTAATTTTAAATCTATGTAAGAAGTTTATTAGAAGTATCTCTAGAGTGGACTCTTGTGAAATGAGGAACCGTGAAGCTCATGAAAATGATCACTCCCTAACCAACTGTTTTGTAAATATCTGCTTTTGTATTTTGAGAAGTTTTTTATGGTGAATTACTTATATCTATTTGTAGTTATTTGGTCAGTTGGAAAAACTAAAAGATTAGCACAGTATGTGTGTATATGTACACATATCTATAAAAACACTTACATATCTATAGTATATATTTCTGTGTATATGTGATTTGTTTACATGCACAGATATCAAAAATTAGCCTCATCCTGAGGAGCAAAATAAGTAATAAGGTATATAAATAGAGGAGAGAGACAGATAGACAGAAATTGGGACAATAGGAGATTCATTCAAAGTTTCCAAGAAAATCATAATGGCTACCATTTACTGAAACCCAGCTATGTGAGAAGCATTAAGCAGCTTTACATATATCATTTCTAACCTCACAACTGTGGAATAGAAAATATTATTCTTCCTTCATAAATCAGAAAAAAAAGAAGCCCAGGGTATTTAGGTAACAATGAACAAGAAAGTGGAATTCAAACTCAAGGTTCCCAGTTCTGTCTGAGAGGTCCACACTCTTCCCACTATGTTTCCCTGTGGATTGATTTGTACAGTATATGGGGGCAACTCAGCAACCTTCACTTTTCTTTGAAATTGTGCCTTCAAGTAGGTTGCAAATCCTAGACCAAGGTGACAAGATCTTCATTTTTGGGAACTACCATGCTTCTGTGTGATTGTTCTGGGGTGTAATAAGACATATAATGATATAAATTTAGAACCTGAAGTCTCCTCTAAGTCACTTAACCCAGTCCCATTATTTTTGAATGATTATAGTTTTACATGTGTAAAAAAATTTGAAATATTTCCTTTTGTTTTTTTCTTGCTCAGTTCTTGTGGACATAATACAGTTTTGAAATAAGCTTTTCCTCTCATTTATCATTAGATAATTTCCCCAAATTCTCAAAAATCACTCCATAAATGCTATTTTTAACAGCTACAACATATTCTGCTGAAAAAAAAAGTTTAGTTTACTTAATGATGTCCCTGTTGTCAAATATTTAAAGTGTTTCTAATTGATACAGTAAATAGTATTGAAGCTTTTAAAAAGATATAAAGCTCTTGACACATATTGCAAAACTGCTTTACATAAAGCTATTCCCTTGATTTATAGATAAGAAAGTGGAGGGGTGGTACACTGCCATGTTAACCCAGTTAATAAATGTTTGCTGCAGTCTTGAACTCAGTCCTCTCTCCATATTCTTTCTATGGCCACAGCTGCTTACTCTGACTTGAACAGATGTTGTTGGTGAGAATGTCAACCATATCCTTAATAATAATCTTGCAAGAGACACACATGCAGTATTGGCAATGGGAAAATCCCAGTCTTCATAGTCAGATAGACCTGATCCCTCATTTACCAGCTCTGCAGGCTTGAATAAATGATATAAAACTTACCTCATTAGGGTACATAAGGAACAAAGAATGTCAGATATGTAAAAATCTAGGTATCTAGGCACACAGTAGGCTCTCAGTAATAGAAGTTACTTTTTTTTTTGAGATATGATGTTTACTATCATGTTACTCATTTAGGCCTTCAAAGTCTATTTTCTCTTGAGTATTTTTTTGTTCATTACTGTACATTCTGGCAGGTATCTATGGTTTGAACAAGCAAACTCCCTTCCAAAAGGTGTGATTAGTTTTGTCTTCTTTGAATTCTAACCCCCTGAAAACAGAACTTCTTTGTAATTAAGTTGGCTGTTATAATGAAAGAACTTTTACAAAACCTTCATTAAATCCTAGGAAGTGACAACGGAGTGTGTCACTGTTCAATATTTCCTCTGTATTTACTGCCACCCACTACCACATCTTGGTGTTCAGTTCAAGTAAGAAGTACGAGAGAGGAAACTATAGACAAAATTCAAGAATTACAAAGTTTACCTTCTCTAAACCTCTATTCTCAGCCTCCTCTTTTTCCTTCTTAATGGGATATATTTTCTTCTTTCAAACACACATTGCCCTCTTAATTGCTAATCATGAACACATATAATAACACATATAATATGCTGCTGATACATGTATGTGCTATTAGAATGTAAAGATACTGTTGAAACTCACAGAGAAGTAATACTGTATTCAGTTTTCACTCTTGGGGATGGGATGTGTCTATGGTTGATTGGGTTTAACAATAATTTAGGGAATAGATATTAAAGCTTTGCTCTTCAAATGGAGACCTTGTTGCTCGCCCACCCCCGCAACAACAACTATCCTTTAAAAATAGCCTACCTCCTTGAGGCTCTATAGTCTTACTGTTACGTTTTTTTTTTTTTCCTTTTCCTGGATTTCTGAGAGTTCTGAAGCCTCCTCTGATATTGTAAAAGATCATAAGAAAAGTTTTTTTTGTGTGTTGGACCACTCTTCCTCTAGTCACATTCTTCATCTAATATATGAGTAAACTCCTCTGGAAGAAATCTTCTTGATGATATATATCAACCCTGAATAAGTTAAAAAATACTTCTTACTCATGTTTTAGCACCTTTCACTTACAGATTTAACATTTCCACTCATGCTTTCCTTCGAGTTTTTGGATTGAGGGTATAGTTTTATATTTTTCTTTCTTATGGTTAAGGTTATAACTTCCAAACTTCATTTATTTAAAAGGCAATGATAATAGAATATACTTTATACACCAAATTTATATAAGTCAATTTTGCCTTAAGGAAGTACATTTAATATTTAATATATTTTCTCTTTGATATCTTAATAAATGTGAATAGAATAGCTGAAGGTCACTATTTAAGGCAGAAAGTTTGAAGATTTTGAGGATGACTTTAATGTTTCTGCCCCTCTTTCCTTCTATCACACACACACACACACACACACACACACACACACACACACACACACTTTTATACTAAAGAATTAAAAATAAATTCTCCACTAAAAGTATTGATGCAGATATTCAGACTGCAGCTACCATTCTGAAGGCATTAAGAGTCCATTCGATAACTCAGTGCTCCCTCCAGAAATTACTAGTCTGGTTTACTGAATTCTTTGATAAATAAAAGGCAGGTAAATAACTTTTCTTTTCAGTTCCTAAAATTAATTTGACTTTTTAGGAAAGAGGTTCATGAATATTATTTAATATCTAGTTAATAGGTATACATACTAGAAGAGTTTAGAGTTACACTGTAAAGGCCATCCTATAGGGCTTCCGTACATGTGTGGGTAAAAAAAGTAGGCAAATTTACACTAATTTTACCTGACACCTGAGAATGTGCCAGCGGTTTGAATGAATATATTTTTATTATGATACATATATTCTTTAAAATAAAGTTCAGAAATTTGTAGCTACTCTGAATAATTAAACTCTAAGTAGGCATTTACTGTAAAAGTAAACTAGTGTTCTTTTAAGAGCAAAGTTTATTTAGGCACTTTAACAATAAATGGCAAATATATGTCAACTGAAGTTTACAATGTATCTTTACATATACTATTTTATCTAGTTCTTATTAGATGAATACTATAGAATACCATCTCAGCTTTACAGATGAGAAAATGAAAACCCTGAGAGTTTTAAGTACTTAGTCTTAATACCACACAGCTAGTAGTAAAGGAAATGTAATCTAATCACAGGTCATATATTCTAAGAAAGTAACTTTTCTACTTCATCCTTCAAGAGATTCCTGTGCTGACAGGTTTTCCATTAGTTGCTCTTAAATTGAAATGAGAATAAGTATTTTATATTTAATTTACAAGGAAATTTTGAATTAGTTTTATTCTGGGCAAGCAATAAATTTCTGAAAGAAGATAATCTCCTTTTTTTTATTATTATGAGATGTAGTAGCTTTTAGAGCTTATAAGAACTTTAGGTATTATTATATTGCCTTATTTTTTCAGAACTTTTTCAATCACTCAATAAATATATGTTTACTGGAACATATGTGGCTGATGCAGAGTAAAGCGGAAATCCAAAGGAATTAAGCAACTTACAAAACAAGTTAACTAGAAGAGATGTAGTCACTAGAGTGGCAAGTGAGGGCATTTAGAATAAGACACACAATGACTTTTGGCAGACTGCTACAACTTATCTGAGCCTCAGTCTCCATCCAGTCTATAAAATATGAATAAAATCCCTAAAACATGATAATGTGACAATTAAATGAGATAATGTAAGTTGACATGCTCTATTACTTTTAAGCTCCTTATAATTATTTTGAAGGAAAAGAAAAAGCAAACTTTTCCATATGCTCTTGAAAGAAAGTTTCAATGAGCTTTTTTTTAAAAATCAGGTATTACATAAAACATTAAACTTCAATTCTTTAGCATGTAATTTGAATGGAATAAAATTCAAAGTGTCTCATGTTGTATAGATATTTAATAATTATTTTAAAGTTAAAATATACTATTTGTTCTGCAGGGTGGGAAAAATTTGCATTTGGGGGGAGTCATTGTTCTTTGGATAGTTGCTGTTTCTTTAAATTGAGTGAAAGAATTGTACAGTTGCTGAGTCAGATGATTTGGCAGCCTGAGTGAAGCAGAGCAAGAAAATGGTGGCACTCAAAAAAAGAAAGCAAAATGTAAGCTTTTCCCACAAACATCAGCAAAGTAATTGATGTAACATTAAACAAATTGTATTTAAAAAGCAGAAAAATTATGATTATAATCTCGAAGGCATAATATTTTAGTTTTTCTTACAATTGCAAATTATTTTTTAGGTCACATTATTCAAATGTATTGTCTCTCTTGTCAGTGTGCTTTTACAGACACAAAATCCTATCGTTTTGTCCATAAATGCTTTATTCTGTTATGGCTACATTTTACTGCAATTTTGCCTTGATCTTAAATATAATTTAAACCTGTGAAACACTTATATGTTTGGTTTTCTTCTCTTACATAATTTTAGGTTGTCATGTTTACTATCTTGATTTCTGATTTGGATAATAAAATGAAAGAAATCACTTTATCTATCTATCTATCTATCTACCTACCTACCTACCTACCTACCTACCTACCTACCTATCTACCTATCTAGAGAGCACCACTCATCCTATGCAAACAGAGGTAAGTGTATTTAGTGTTTCAAACATATAAGATATCATAAACATCTTATGTAGAAATTTTCTGTTTGGTGCTACAAGCTTTAACATACCAGTATATCCTGTTACATCCTTTCCTCAAAAATATGTTCTGATGCTAAAAATTTGGCATTTAAGAGACAATCTTTTTCAATTCAGATAAAGGATCACATAATAATAAAGGCTTTCCATCATTTAGTAAAATAGTTCTTTCTGATTACGCAGACTCTCAGTGTCTTTCCTGGAATCCAAAGTGTGATTGATTGATTCTAAAATTTTAAATGCTACCTAAAAGCCTGTACCTTGATTTATAAACAAATAAACAAACAAACAAGCAAAAATAAGGTTAAACACAACATTGGCCACATTTGTCAAATTGTGCTCCAAAGAGCCAGCCACCAGCAACAGAATCCCCCTCAAGTGCTTATTTAAAATGTTAATTATTGGGTCCCACAGCCAATTTGCTGAATTAGATTTTCTGGGACTGAGCCCCAGAAATGTGTATTTTAAACAGTAGCCCAGGTAATGATTCTACTGAAAACCTTTGCCTGCTTTTACTTCTCATCATTCTCATGCTTAAATTATGAAAGTAAAGGCATGTTTGGTTACACCACTCTGCATGATTTTAGTTTCAATTTGCTTAAGAGATTATATATTTTTATTCATATAGTTCTGAACCTCTACAAACCTTTCTTTTAAAAAAATTTCTACTGGCTTGCAACCAATTAAATTTTGAGATTTTTTTTTTTTGAAGTTGAAGGGGAAAACAGATCTAGCTGAAGAATTAAAAAGTCATTGGTGATAAAATGTTCATATTTTCAAAAAAAAAATCAACTCATTCTTTTTCAAAGGGCCTCTGAGACATTAGCATTTTAAATTTTGTAGTTGATGGTTTTAATTTTTTTCCCCTTTTATTACTTTTTCTGGTTATGTGGTTCTGCTCATCTGCAACAATCATTCTAGGACTCATGAAATGAATAACTGCATTGACAAGCAGTTTTTCTTCAATCCTCCTTTCTTTAAAAAAACAAATGCAGTTAACACTTAGTAAATTCAACAATTCCCAATACACTTGCAAATGCTGAATACACATTGAAATACCATGAATTAGGATGTAGTGAATCTGCTGAGGTCCCAAATTGGTAAGCATTTTCTAAAATGGAGCAGAGCCTCTAAAAGGTGCTTCCTACCCGACTGCACAAAGCCTTTGTTTACTCTCAAGCTTTTCTCCATCGGTTAGCTTATTGTTATAGAAGTTGATCCTGTTCTAATACAGACTTTTTCATTCTAATAAATGAGTTCCTTTGAATGATTTAACTGAGGGAGTAAGTTTTCAAATACGAGGAAAGCTGCAGTATAAGAAGAAAACAGTTGAGACACATCACTAGAAAAATACTATGGGCCATTCTCCATATGATTTTGCAACCCAGACAGAGAAACAAAGAGGATGAGGCCTTTCAACACTCTGCCATCCGGTGTGGAGGAGCATAGAATGGCCTTCCAGTCTTGGAAGTGCACTTTCTGAACAGTTTCTTGGAGTGAACCTAACCCACTCTGCTACCTCCCCTCTAGAAAAAAGGACTATTTTCTTTGAACTAGCAGTTTGAAGCTGGGGAGGTGACCTAGAGATATCCCCCGTCATACCTAGCACCCTTCCTGAGTCCACAAGGCCCACTCGGATTCTGCCTGCCCCTACTCCCTTCTACACCCAGTGAAGCCCCAATATTGCTCTACATATAATTCCTGGTCTGCAGTTACTGTAACTCTGAGCAAATTTTACCTGTGGAGTAAGGCGCGAGGCCCAGGGAAGGCTAAAAAGTAAAAGGGATGTGTTCGTGGAGTGAAGCGGTAAGTGTCCAGTGTCCAAACTCTTGCTGGAGGGTCCCACCCCAGCTACCAGTCAAATCTCCAGGATACGAAGGGTGTCTAGGTATTGGGTCCAGGAGAGTGAGAGGAGCTGGGAGGTGGGGGAGGTAGGGAAGGAGAGAGGTGAGGTCTGCTGAGCAGTTTGGATTTCACTTCCTATGGCCAGCTCTTTCTGGGGTCCTGGGGACACACACTGTGACCCTAGCCTAGCTCTGGGAGGCTGGGAGCCCCAGCCAGAGTCATCTGAAAGGACTTGTGAGAAGGAGTCCTGAGAAGGGGCCTAACTCCCCAGGCGCTTCGGAAATAGATATAACTACGCATTTATCCAATATTTACCACTTACTTATAAACGAAGTGGTGAACAGACACAGCAAGCGTCAGTATCTTGAGAGGCTGAGGGGGGGGGGGCAAGTGAGATCACTTATGCTTCTCAGAAAGGACTGAAGGGTTTAAAAGAGTGAAAACACTGGGCCAAATATTCAGCCTTCTGTTAAGAAAGTATTTTTGAGATGGTGTGGATCAATTTACTGACAGAAATTATTCATATGTTGGAAAAACAGTTTAGCTTAACTCGACCATGATTGCTAGCAGTGATGAACTAACATGTAATTAGCAGACCTGCATTATGGACACAGACAGTAACAGGCTACGTCATTGTTACCTTAGGAAGACAATGGAAATTAAAAAATTCAAGAATATCCAAAGAAGTAAATGAATATTAGGTCTTGATTTCTGAAAGGGTTATTGTTCATCTGGAACATGTTACAAGCTTGAGATCATGTACACAATGGAAATATGGTTTATGCTAACTGTACGGTGCTTACCTTGAGAAAACATTATGTTGTCAAAGGGGAAAAAAACCCTAAGAGTTCCCAAATAGTACTAAACAAATATTTAATTTCATAAAAATATGACTATTTTGTAAATACACCAAGATAGAAGTAACAAATCAATTAATGTAATTCATCAGGCATGTGTGGATAAGAAACTAGTAATGTGGAATTTTATTATATACATTTTTCAGTCATATAAAAATAAATTCATAGTGAACATATTTGCAGAAACTAAAAATGTTAAAATAATAACACCTTACATCTGGCATTAATATTAAAAAATTCTTACAAGTTATTTTTAAATACTGTGGCTCTCAAAGAACACTATGAACCTAACATTATTACCCGCTATACATATTCTTAAATCAATATAAACATAGACATATATATTAATGTGAAATATATAATTACTTTTCATTTACAGTTAATACTTCTAGATGTTTATATATGTGTAGAATCTCACATAGGAAATTGGAGAATTGCTCATATTTTCAAGACATATTCTGTCCAAGTCATCTGTTCTGATGAAAGTTGTGCTTTTCATAGTTAATACACTTTTAAATAATTACATATCATTCCTGAAAATTCATTTATACATAAATAAAAAGAAAAAAATGACTACTTTCAAGGAACCTATCATTTTTATTATTTTAACATTTCATACAATATACTATAAAATAAATATTTTCTCTAACTTAATCACAGTATTATATCGTGTATTCCTAACGTAGAAAACACATAATTATAATATTTATATTGATTAAAAATTTCTACTTTGTTACTACAGATTTCTGGTACAACCTAACAATTGAGATAAAATAGCTCTATATAGAGATTAACAGTAATAGTAACAAAAACATATAGTAGCTAAGCGTTTGCTGGTACGAATAAAGCATCATTAAAAAGACCAACAGGATCATGCTATGAAATTCTTTTCTAGCTCCTGCTGCTGATTCTTTAAAAAGCTGAAATTTCATAATAATATGAAAAATGTAATTTACTCTATAAATTGTAGACTTTTATCAATAGAAATTGAGGCATCTAATTAAACACTGACAGTTTTAATAGATTTACATTTACATGTCAATAATCCATTAACATTACAATAAAAAACTAATTACCCCTCTGCTGGCCTTTGCATTTTCAAAACATATATTCCAGAGGAAATGATGCAACGAGGATGGTCACAAAAATAAAGTCTCATTAAATTGTTTTTAGACTTACCCAAGTTCTAATAGGATTCTGCATATTGTTACTCTATATACACATATATTTTCCATTATTCTGGCCACAGGCAATTACACCGACTGTATCAAGATTCATCTGATGTGAAGACAAAACTACCTAGGATTCTGTTTTTCAAGTAGGCCTCATGAAAAAAAAGTGTTAATTTTGGTCTAAGATGACTAAAATACTATTGATTGGATTCACCAATATGTTCTAACCATATGGCCATTGTCTCGAGAAATTTGAATCTGTCCGCCAAATAAGAAACCTCCGATTCACTACGAAAACCCATCTCTGCAAAATTTCCTCCTAGCAGTTACTGATCCTCCGATCAATTTTACTATTTCGGGAAGTCAGACCACATGCGGCTACTGGAAGAAGGGAAGGTTTACCCAGAAAGAAGGCTGGGGGAAAAAAAGGCGGCCTTCAGAAAACTAAGACTGTTAGTAATATTTTCCTCTAGGGCTAATTAAAGTGCATTAGAAATATACCTTGTATATTTCACGGGTGTGTGTGTGTGTGTGTCTTACTGATTGTACCACCCGGGAAATCCAGGAGCACTAAGGTGAGTTTAGAATCTCCCGGTTACCCCCCGAGTTTCATGGGATTAAAGAGGTGTGTGAAGGGGCTCCAGGCTCAATATATCAGGAGAACTTCACATCTAAGTGTAACTCGCGTGGAGAGACACTGGAAAGAACCTTCACCCCTCAAAAAATGACTTGTCTGTGTAGAAAATCACACCAAACAAAAGCATCTAAGGGCCGATTGCGCCCGAGATTTTTCGAGGCCTTTCCTACCTGGTCCTCCAGAATGTGGCTGCTGTGCTCTGCGCTGGCTCCTCACTAGCGTCAGCACGAGGGCCGCAGCGGCCCTCACACCCGGCGATGCCCACTCACCCGCCGGCCGCGGGAATTGTACCACGAAAGCCCTCACTTGCGGCGGGCCGCGCGAGCGCCGAATCCTCACCGTGACCAAAAAGGTACGCACCATGTCCTTGCCGCGGCCGAGCTGCGCGGGCACCGCGCCGCGCAGCCTTTTGATATCAGAGGTAAGCAGCGCCGCGCCCGCCCCCCGATTGCAAACTGAGACCCACGCGCCTCCGAGGTGCCCATCCCCGCCCCGCAAGCGCGCGCCCGCGTTCCTCGCGCGCGCCCGCTCGACCCCGACCTCCGAGATTTCAGAACCGTTCAGTGCTGAGCGCGCGCAGGAAAGGCGGGCTGAGGCGCCTGGAGGTTAGAGCTCCCTTGCCAGGCCGTGCCCCTTTCCTCCCTACCTCTTCCGCCTATCCGAGCCCCCACCCCCTCATCCTCATCCCTCTCTCACCTCCCCACGAAACACACACTATGCCTCTACGCAGATGTAGGTTCCAGGGCTCGACGCTTAAGACGTGGCCTTCCAAGAAATGCCCTCAACGTCCGTCACCTGACATGCCACCAGGAACGGACCGCGGTGCTTCCGCGGCTTCTGGTCCCCGCTACCCTGTTTCCCTTCCTTTATTCCTCGTGTCCCTTGCCGAGGGTCTCCGTTTCTCCAAACCGGATTATTTAAAAAATGAAAAAGAAAGAAAAACAAGGTCATGTCATTGCTGTACCCGCCATTCAGGAGACTAGATGTCAGTTTTGAAAGAAATGGCGCTATGCTCCGCTTCTAGTTTTGGGGAACGAGCGAAATTGAAGGAAACCGCTGCACGCAGCGGACGCGACATCTGGACACTGCGTGGCGCTGGCGCCACGGGAGTTACGGGCCCGGCGCCTGACCAGGTAGGCGGAGCGGAACCCCAGCCGCGGGGTCCCTGCTGGGTCGGGGAGACCCCTCCCGTCCCTGCTCCACGCGTTTCCAAGAGTGCCGGGGTGGGCCGAGAATCGGTCCTTTCACCCGGCAGTTTTTATTTTCGGTTTTAACCTTCCAGCATCTTCCTCTTTCCTGCTGCCCCGGTGCTCCCCTCCCCCACAAGCTGCTCCCCGGGCTTTCCCCGCGTTCTGATTCTCCCGCCCGCAACCGTGAACAGCCTTTTCCTTTTCTCCCGCCGCGCGCTGGGACACCCTTCCCTCTCACTACCTGACTCATCAGCGTGCTCCCTCTGCTTTCTGTTCCCCTCCTCCCTCTTTACCCTTTTCCCACATCACTGATCCCCCTTTCTGGATACCTCGCACTCCTTCTCCGGTGTTGTCTGCTCTGAGCAGAAAAAGCGGGTAAGGAAAAGAAGCAGCAGCATAAAGGAGGGGTGAATCGAGGACACGGAGGCGGCCTTGACTTAGAGGAGCTGGGTTGCATAGCGCAGCCTGGCAGGTCCTGGCTCTTGGGTTGGATGGAGCTCGGATGCGGGCTTGCTGGCTCTCAGAGGCTAGCAGTCAAGCCCAAGACGCCGCTTGCAGGCAGTTGATGCTGACTGTGTGCCCTAGCCTCTGGGACTGTAGTCAGTCTCCTTCAACCCAGAGCCTCATGGGCTGGAGGCGAGGCCTGGCCGGTCAGGCGAGTAAGAGAGGATGTGGGACTAGGCCCAGCCTTCGGAGTCTAAAATTGGGGTCCCCTTCTCAGTGGCTTCTTCCACATGTACCCAGGCCTAGTGACCTAGCTGTAGAAGTAGATTCAGAGCTCTCAAACCAGGAAGAAAGGCTTTGGATTGTCCTAGCCACCTACTGTCTGTCTCTGAGAGGCCAAGTTTAGCGGCGGGCTTCTACTTCCATCCCTTACGTCATCACGGGACACAGCCGCCTAACCGGCTGTTGGATGAAGTCAGTTAGGGACCAGGCTTGAACAGCCATTCTAAATATTTCTCTAGATCTTTACAAATGCACCTCTTCCCTCTTCTGTAGGATTCCCTCAGAATTTCCTGGAATACCTTACTCGGTGCTGAGGCTACTTGCCACTCCAATGTCTAGAATGAGTGCTCTTTTTCGCTCTTTGCAAGTCTTGCCCCTCCTTCAGGTCTCAAGTATCCCTGCTTAGAGACTCTTCCTCTTTCAGGCGACATTGTATCACCATGTTTTCCCCATATTGTACTTAGAATACAGAAATTGTCTTATGTAATTGTGGTTTGTCTTATACTAGTATACAAATTCCACTGAGAGCCACATCCGATTTTGTTTTGCACAACACCAATGACCACCCTCCCCGTCCCCCCACCCCGCAAAAAAATTCCCCATAGGAGAGATTGACTGTTAGAAACATACAGTTATAATGAGGGGATTTCCTTTTATGGCTAACAGAGGAGGGACACTTTAGGGAGTGGGTAACTTAGAGAAAGCATCATGGAGGAAAAATGATGCCTAGTTCCAGCATAGTGCCATTTAAGGACCCTGGAGAAGTAAAAAGGTGAAAGGTTTCCTGGGCCCAGGCAGGATGATTAGCTGTAGCCATAAACCATAGTAAATGAGGGCAAGAAGACTTGTACTACACATCTCTTGAAATTATTAGTGTTCTTTACAGAAGCAGAACCAATACAGTTGTGTGCATGTGTGCGTGCATGCATGTGTTAAGGAAGTGACTCACTTGATTGTGGGGGGGTGGGTAGCAAGTCTGAAATCTGCAAGGCAGGTTGGCAGGCTAGAGATTCAGAAAAGAGTTGTTGCAGTTTTGAATCAGAAGGCAGCCTGGAGGCAGAATTCCTCCTTCTTTGGGGAACCTCGGTCTTTTCATTTAAGGCCTTCAACTGACTGGATGCAGCCCATGCACATTGTGGAGGATAATCTTCTTACTCAAAGTCTATGGATTTAAATGTTAATTATATCTAAAAAATACTTTCACAGCAACATCTAGATGTGTTTGACCAAACAATTGGGTACCATAGCCTAGCCAGTTGACACATAAAATTAAACATTTTATTATCCCATTATGCCTGACAGGTCTGCTGAGCCTCAGTTTCTGAGCTAAGTTTAAATTCAGGGATGTGTTTGTATTGATTGTGCCTATATAGCTTAATCTATAGCCATTTCCTCTCCACCCAAACTTGGTCTGGGGGAAAAAGGGAGTTGTTCACTTCAGAGGAATGCCATTTGAGTAAGAGGATTGAGTAAGACCATTATACAGTAAACTCTGTGTTCAATGAATATAAAATTTAAAATTTAAACTTAAATTTCATCTTGGTTTCCTCCTGCTGCCCAACACCTATGGTTTTTCATTTGTGGTATTCAGGGGAATTCCAATTTTAATATTAGACTCACTGAAATATAATTGTGTAAATGAATCTTTAGCAAAACAGATTTGTGGCATTCCAAAGACTTTAAGAATTCCAAATGACTTTTGGCTATGTGCTCTTTGAAAAATGTATGATCAAGAACTGAGCAGTATTATGTTTATGCACTTGTACTGTATTACTTATTTTTATCCTCACAGTGGCCCTTTGAATTTGGGATTACTGCCTATATTTTACAGGTGGGAAAACAGGTCCAGAAGGGCTCAAATCTTGGACACTTTATGGCCAGCAGGTGCCAGGACTGGAATCATGAAGGTCTTTTAAGCTATAATCCTTGTCGTCTTTCTATTGTACTAAATGCCAAGGGAGTGAGCTAGTGTTGGATCATTTTCACAGACAGAATCACTGAATATTGGAGCTTTTCTTTGCTCTTTTCCTTTGGCCTGAAAAACTGACATGGCAGATCTGAGTTTTTGAATTGAGGAAAATGATTTTCTATTTTGGATCAGCAAATTCATCCCACGAACAAAGATAGGAGAAGGCATTTTACTTAACATGTCTTGTGCTCCCCTGCTCTGGCCGCCTCCCCTCCCCCCAGGACACCAGCTTTCTTTTCCTCAGGAATCTCTTGATTCTCAAAATTCTATGAGAAACTTTCCTAATATTGCATATGTTCAAAGTGAAAACCCAAAGATATAAGACAAAATACCATAAACAATATTTAAAAACTATTATTTGAATACATATGACAAAAAATTGACTTCTAGAATATATAAATAAATACATAAGTGAGTGAAAATATAATTCAGTTAAAAACGAGCAAAGGTTATAGCATGCAGTTTATAGTAGAAGATATACAAATAGTCAAGTGGTCAATAATATATGAAAAGATACTCAGTTTTACTCATTAGTAAAGAAATATAACAGAAGCAACACCTACAGGTGTGACAAAAATAAAATGAAGTGATAACATTGGTTAAGTTGTCAGGAAACAATTGCTCTTACTATCGTAACTTAGTAAAATTATTTTGGAAGGCAACTTTACAGTATTTATTAAAATTGTATGTGCCTATATGTACCCTTTGACTTAGCAGTTCTCCTATAACTCATAAATGTGCAGAGATGCATATACATAAATGTAAATATGGAAATACACGTTATATACGTAGTTACCATGAACAAGAATTTTAAAGTAACAACCACAGAACTGTGGGGCCCCCATCCTAGAGATCTAATTCTGAAGATTTTAAGTTGGTCAGCACATCTATATTTAGAATATCTCCAGGGGTGATTCTGATTTGAAACCAGCGTTGAGAATCATTTTCCTATATATGGTCTCAAGTGACTGGTGGGGACAGCTCATCATTGTACAGATATAATAAATACCTGGGCACAAATGTAAAATGAAATATTTTATTTTCCTTAGAAAGTGGATGGCATTAAATTATTTTGTTTACGATTGTATTTAAACAGATTAAAAGGCACTTGAAATCCATGAATACATCCATATACGATAGCTCATAATATCAAAGGCAATTCAGAGATTAGAAAGGAGTAGAAGATGACATAATTTTCAAGCAAGATTATAGTTTATCACTCTAGATGGCATATTGAGAGGGGATACAGGGGACTATAAGAGGGTACTGCTGTGCCCTAAGAAAAATGGTAGAGCTCAGCAACTCATAATCTGTGGATGGAATGAGGAGCTATTGGGTATAAATATTTCTAACACCCTTTAGAAGACAACTCCATCTGTTGTCAATAATCTGTTGAGCTATCTGTGGGTTTGTGAACAGAATAAATTATTTACTGTTTTATGTTTCTATGTTATGTCATAGACATAAAATATGTAATAATGTATACTGAAATTATTTACAGCTTAATCTGATAAAGAAAACAAAATGCAATTATTTATACTAAGAAATGAGTGAAACATGTAGAATAATGGATAATCTTTACATATTTGGTTTGGGACTGTTGAAAACCACCCAAACAGCAGAGACTCATTACTAGTCCTGAATCCCCCTCTGTTATTCACAGCCTTGTACTTACTATCTGGTGCAGAAGAAAGTGGAATTCTCAGGGAGACCCAGTTTTTAGCTAAGGAAAGGAGATGGAGAAATTTGTGAAGGGATAAGAAGGTAGAGGAGAGTTCGTTTAAAAGTAATTGAAGACCCAGAGGTCAGATAACAGAGGGTTCAAAGAAAATACCACCAACCCTCTCATAAATAATATTGAGTATTCGAATGAGAGTATAGCTACATAGATTATGCATTTTGGGAGGAGGCCAAATATGACAGGGAAATGAGGCATGGTTTAATTACAGTAATTGGTCTTAAAGTTTTGACTTTAACTCCTTTGCAAAATATTTTCTGTGCCAGCATTGACTGTATATGTCGACTGTAGGTCTCATGCCAGGGGCTTCTGAGTGGGAAGGGGATTAAAAGGTGCTTGGGTTTCCTTTGTAAACTTCTAGCAGTATATCATCTTTATACATCTCTTATTATTATTTTTTTACCAACAAAATATTTGGTTTATATTTATTTCAAGCTTCAAATTATTAAATCAGAGTTTGGTGCTCAGTTTTGACTTACATATTGGTTTATATTACTGTGCTTAATAAGTAATCCATGCCAGTTACATATTATTTCATTAGCAACACTGGCTTCAAAGCAAATTTTCCTTTATTATATAATTAACAAAGGGACAATATATGAAAGTTACTGTTTCTGTAAAGTATTTGTTCTTTATGCAAGGAATGATATGAAAATCTGAGTAGGGAATTCAAGAGGCAAGAAAGGAATCATCTCATTTGTAAAAGCTGAATTTGAGAAAAGTTTTATAGAAAAATCAAGATAGTATGGAATGAATAGATTCCCATAATTTTAGGCCTGGAAATATTTCACAAATTCTATCATCATGTGGACCATTTGTTTTGGTTTGATTTGATTAGTTCTGTTAAACTACTGACTCATCTTCCAAAAACCACCACCACGCTGCTTCTTTTCTGTTCCTTTTGTTAGCTTGAGTTTCATCTCATTCTCTGCCCTCCTGAAATGGCTGACACATACATACTTAGGTGATACAAAACTCTTCCCTGACCAGCTGGTTCCTACTATCAGCCAGGCAAAATTTAAGGACCTGAATTTCCAAGGAACCTAATGGAAACAAACCAGAAACAACACACCCTTAGAAATGGGTCTGTAAGATCCATGATAGCTGTTCACAGAGTCAGTCATCTTCTAATGACTTCTTCGACCCATTTTAGCATTATCTTGCCTTTGCACTTTCTGTTCCTTCTAATATCCCCAATCCTTTTTGTTGGTTCTAACTCTTACATCAGCCCCAGTTATCAGGATCCCTTGTTATAGGCTCACTTAAAAACCACTTTTTCTTTCAGAGCACTTATTTTATAAATCTATTGGGTCTACTTGCTTATCTTCATTAAGAAACTAATTCTCTTTATGGCTCTGAGTGGCATGAGAGAAATGCAAAAAGCAACAGGAAAAATCAGAGGTAAGAAGTAATGAGGAAGATCTTAAAATTAAACTAAATATTTATTTTGCAAAGCATCTTTTCTGTCCTAGACCTTATCAACTTGTCAGTAATTTTCCAACTACCTGGTGAAGATGGGGCTTATAAAGATTTTCCTCCCTAGGTTCCAGAATTTTAAAATGTGCCTCTCTTCTTCATTCCTCTATGTCTTTCCTTGCCCCGTACTATGGTAAAATTATTAGTAATAAATATAAGAGCCTAATACAGTCACGTGTGTAACAAACTCATAAGGGGTAAAACTTTAGTAATGGAAGGGAACTTAGGAGTAACCTAGTCCAATTTCCGTTTTTTATAGATGAGGAAATTTGAGGCTAATCAAACTTATCTGGCTTAGTAAGTCACATATTGACTT
Source organism: Pteropus medius (assembly GCF_902729225.1). NCBI lineage: Eukaryota > Metazoa > Chordata > Mammalia > Chiroptera > Pteropodidae > Pteropus > Pteropus medius. Next base: position 7,973,509 of record NW_024349222.1, on the reverse strand, counting down.
AGTCAAAAAACCAGCACTGGAACCCAGATCTTCTACCTTCCAATCAAGTCAATTTCTCTTTCCTCCACTTGTTCTTTCTTTGCTGGGGTTATTAATAGCATAGGAGATGGTTGAAAGTATTGTTATTCAACTATTGTTGCTTCTTCATTTAATTTTTTAAATTAAAGAAAATTTTTAAATTTTAAGTCTTTTTTTCTATCATCTATCAATCATCTCTCTGCCTATCTAGTTGAATCTAATCTAATTGTAGCTTAGTAACTGAACACTGAAATTATACTAATCTAAAAATTATTCTTCAAATTTTCACACAATAACTAAATCATTTATTAATAATGAAAACCTAGTAAGCATGTTAAATTTGTTTATGATTAGCTGCTGACATAAACATGAAAGTAGACCCCTTGTACTTTAGATGACACTGGCTTTTGCATTTGCTGTAGAAGGCAGTCCACAAGAGTGCTTCTTCACATGGACTCTATCATTTTGGCAGATAATTTTACTTGCTCTTTTTTTAGTAGAATGCCAATGTTTTGAACATGGGAAAAATTATACCCTATTATAAAAATAATTAGCTCTGGTAAAGCATAAAAGGAAAATAAACATATCTTTTGTTTTTTGAAATAATTGAGGGTAATTATAGAGGTGGTAAAGGAAAAAATCCCTATTGACTATTACATGCTAACACACAAGTAGTTTGTTTTTAACATTTCGTATAAAGAAAGGGCAAAATAGAATCTGAATGTGTCAGTTAAATTAGTTGTGGGTTTTTTTTTTGTTTGTTTGTTTGTTTTTGGTTAAGGTCAGATACCTAGCTTCATAAGATAAATTATTTGGTCCTGTACACCATATTGTGTTTACTATAATACAGAAATAAAATATCATAAAAGTATTCCTGTGTATACACTTTTCTAAATCTGTTTGGAGTTTTATGGATCTCAAGCTATCCATATGACTCTGTTTCCTTATATCTGAAATTACTATTAGAGCCATTAGAGCACAGGAAAATACTAGCAGATTTTGCTTTCAGAGTAAACCATCCTTGTTTTTTCATCCATCTTCTCAAAAGAAATATAAAAATGAAGTCAAATGAATAAATTATTGAATTCTGAATTTATTTCACTTCTAAATCTTTTTGAAATGAAGGTCAGGGAGTAAGATTTGTATAAATTTTGGTAATATTTTAGACTTAAATGTAGAAGTTAACATGTACATATTTTCTGTAATTCCACAATGAAGCTAAAAGCAGAGTTTATGTATATATTTGTTTGCATGTATCCTTCAGAGTGAAATCTTTAACAAACTTAACAGTATAGATATATTCATAAAATGAAAACAATGTAATATAGTACTGTAAGATCCACAACCACACTTTCTTATTTTAGCTTCCTTTAATATTAGGTTGTCATCAGATTCCATAATTCTTTTAAGTTAGGAATGAAATCACATTTCATATTTATTTCTAAGGATTATTATTTTTCATTATTCAGCCTCATGGTAACTAGCAGATTTGAATATTTTGGAACTTAAGAAATAGAAGACAAAATAAGGGATTTCATAAGCCAAATGGAAGATTTTAAATGATTAATTGACTTATGCAGTATGCTTTTTAGTAGTTGTAAAACAATATAAACTTTAAAAATACTGTTCTTGTAGTCAATAATGATTGGGTACTTAAGTGATAACTAGAATTGTATTTTCTGTCCATATGGCTTAATTTGAAAATGGGAATTCCATTATTTTTGTTTCAAAAGTTTTTTTTTTTTTAATCTTTTGGGGTCTAGTCTTCATATTGCCGCCATTTAAAAATAGATATTAAATAATCTTTTCAGATTTATTAGATAATATAGAAAGAAAAAGTATCCTAGGAACTTACCAGGGAGATAGATACCTTACAAGGGATAAAAAGTGTTTCTGCTTCAAAAATTTTTTTTAGTTGACTTTAAATTTGGAGAACAGAATGGTGCAGTGTGAAAAGCAAACCAAACCATAAGCTTTAGAGCCAGATAGACTTACTTTGCACAACCATGGAATGAATATCTTGTGACCTTTGACAAGTTACTTGACATTTCTCTGTCTCATTGTCCACATGTGGGAAACAATACCTATCTCCTAGGTTTATTTTAAGTGTTAAATGAACAAATGTATATTTAAGCGTGCCTGGCACAAGTTATGTGTCAATAAATGCTTATACATTTTCCCCAATAAGATAGACTCTGATTCTCAACTATGCTTCCCCTGTAATATATTAATTTGGGGAATAAAGAATTGATGGAGAAATAAAGATTTTTTTTTAATTTAGCACAAAGACAATTCTTTTTATAAATCTCTTAAATTTTTCTGTTCCCTCTTCTCTCATTCATACACATATATATATACTACATGTATAAATTTTTCAATGTATGTACAACCAGTTCTTATAAATTTTTGTTGGTATTAACAATTATTACAAATAGTAAGAAATGTGAACCCCTTTGAGTCTTTAGCATTTCAAGGAAATTAGTGGTAAATTACCCACATCTTGGAGTCCAGCTTCTATTTTTTTTTTCTTTATTAAAGCAGTGAAGTAGCAGTTGTTTCAATGCTGTAATGAATCAAACAATACTGGAAATTAAATCCCAAAGCAGTGCACCATTAGCAGATATTAAGACATTCCACGAGCCAGCATCATATATTTTCAGCGGTTTTATACTCAATCTACTTTTTCAGCAACACTTTGGGAAATATCCCAAGATAATTTACTGAGTAAGTGCATCAGTCTTTTAAAAGACATTTGGAATATTTCATAGTTTGATCCCCTGAGACACTCTAATAAAGGAGACAGAAATTTTAACAAAGAAATAAATAGATTAAGGATGCAAATAATCTAGGCATTGGCACTGCATCATAGCTTCATTAAAGAGCTGCAGCTCTTCCTCACCTCTTTACCAAGGGCCACAAGTTTCTTTGTTGTTTAAAGACTCCCCATTAATTAAGATAGCTACTGAAAAACAACTCAGAGGTACAAAATATCACGAAATCTTTTCAAATGTCAATTTACACGAGTGTTTCTGTATATATTGTATATCCTATATTGTATATAGATGAAGCAAACAGTTACAGGCTGCTCTCACTACAATCGACCACTTTGTTCTGTTGGAGGACATCTGGAACACCACAGATATATCTCCTGGACTGAATATCAAACAGCAAGTGCCTGCCCCTTTCTGAGAGCTGTCCTGCATCAACCTGATCCAGGAATTTTAGAATGCATGGGCAAATTCGAGGTGGCTCCCCATCCTCTTTTCCCCTTCACTATCCAGTGGAGCTGAGCACGAGTCTCCAGGGCTTCCAGGGAGTATTGTTTTCCACGTGACTTGCCGTGTACCGCACAGTGTGTAAAGCGTTGGGCACCTACTGACACTCGTATCGACAGTCATCATCCTAGTCTGGTCCTCAGTCTTCAGGTTTTCCTTCGTAGCCCCCTAAGGCCTGAAGTGAGGCTTTTTCAAGGCCAGTGGGGCTACTGTCTCACTTATCTCCTTCCGGATGCCAATCACTATTGCCACCCACTCAGCCCCAATCATCTTCCGCGTGAAGATTGGCAGTCACCAAGGGTCCTTCGTGGACTTCACATTCAACTTTTTGCCAGAAAACCATACAAAGTAAAGGACCCCTCGGAACTGAACACTTCGCTCCAAAATCTTGCTGGAAATCCACTTGCCCTACCTCTTTTAATTCATGGTGAGTGTCGAGGGCGGGATCCAGGAAACAAAATTATTTTTGGCCTACCCCTCCCTACCCACGGAGTCGAATCATCGATGAAGGCTTTCAGGCTTTCCGCCGCTCCGCGTTTGCAGCCTTCATTGAACTCAGTTGGGGGTGGGGAATTGGGGAGAAAAAAGCCTTTGTGCACCTGCCATCAGTCTCCAGCGGCCACACGCAGGTACCGGGCGACGACGCGGTGGCCCCTCTCTTCAGCCACGTCCACGGGTAGGCGGCCCCAGGCATCGCGCACGTCCAGCCGCGCCCCGGCTCGGTGCAGCGCCACCACCGTGTCCAGGAAGCCCTCCCGGGCGGCGTCGTGCACCGGTCGGGTGAGAGTGGCGGGGTCGGCGCAGTTGGGGTCCGCGCCGTGGAGCAGCAGCAGCTCGGCCACGCGGGCGCTGCCCATCATCATGACCTGCGGGAGGAAGAAGAGTGGTCAGGGCGAGGGAACAGCAAGATGCAGGCCTGGGTAGAGACAGGTACAGCCATTTCAAAGAAATACCTATTTATGAAGTATCTACCTAATGCAAGGGCGCACACTAGCCTCAGGAGTCTGGTTAGGCTCCATTTGCTAACGCAATATCCCACACTCCCCAGTCTCTCCACCCGCTCCAGTCATGCTCTTTACTAATAGAGCTCCATTTTATTCTCCGAACATGCCGAGACAAGAAAGAGCTGATGATATAGTGCTTGTCGTCCTCGTGAGAAAAAAGAAAATTTTGATTTCCATTTAAACATGGGAATCTATTTTGTTAAATGATTTATAGAAGAAATTAAGTTTAAAGGCTTTTAAAGTCTTAAATTATTTTTTCTGTTTCCCCCCCACCCCCGCCATTATCCGGGTCTAAAAATCTTTACTAGGCTGTCCGCTGATATATATTTTTTAGAAGTCAGAATAATGCTTTAGGGGGAGAAAATAAGAAACAACTAAGTTTAAAATAAACTTTACTTTGTTTAGTTCTTGTAGTAAATCCTGTTTTTGCTTTTCAGTCATATATGTTTGTGCTCATAACGAAATATAGTTCAACAATTTGAGCCAAAATTGGAGATAAAGGGGAAAAAGTAAAGTCACACACTATAAGATTATGTTAACAAATTATTTGTTTTTTTTAAAAAAATATTTAAGGTAATGTTATAGAGAATGGCAAAAGTTTAGAGGGTGATAATTTAATGTAACATGTAAAACACTGTATTTACATTGCACAGGATTTTGTAATGTGCTAGATTTTATAATGTTAAATAGTAAATATTTTGCTTTATAAAAAGAGCGTGTATGTTAGTAGTTGAATCAGAACAAGGCCTAACTTAAAAAGATGTTTGAAGCAATAATTCTATAGTATCCATTTGTATACATGTATGTTATGCAAGCATTTACACTCTTATTTTAACAATAAAATAATTTTGATAACTAAATATCCAAAATGGAGTTATTTGTTCTTGTGACTTTGTGTTTTAAAATGTATTATGTTGAAACTAATATAAAATAATATCGAATGTCAACTGTAATTTTAAAAAAGTACCATGCAATTGAAAGATAGTATACTAATTTTTGTTTCCTAAATATTTAAATCATCCATTTCCTCCATTAAAAACTGTATGTTATTTCTACTAGTGATATAAAGGCCATTTCACCTGTGGAGAAGAGGGGAAAATATGGTTCTTAATATCTCAAAAAATGGTGAGTTAATACTGTAAATAAAACCTCTTTTTACAATTATTATAATTTGAAGTCTTTAAAAGCTACTTACCCATGTTTTTGTTGCTTTAAACTACATCTCATTATTTATATTTTTCTAAGAATTTAAAGGGAATGAACAGTTTTTTTTTCTCCTTTTTAAAATCTATGCTATTAACAAGGTTCCTTAATAAAAGCTTGGGTCTGGAAGGTTAGGGTGAGGTGAAAACTAAAGATGACAATATTCAACAATATAGCACAAAAACATTACCTTGGATTTTAAAGGACTTAAAAATAAATCTGTACTAATTAAAGTGGGATTAATAATTAAACAATGAACAATTGTATTTTAACATGAACAGGCTAATTATTTATGAAGACTCTTTTCCATTTAAAAGGAACCTAACAGTTGTTGCGGGAATGCTTTTTTAATCTAAGCATTCGGTATGATAATTAAGCAATAAAAATCCATAGAAGCATTTTTCTTTCTTATGTAATACTCAAGAGACTGCTAACAAAATAAAAGGAATTAAGTGTTGTGGTTGAGGAATCCTATCTGTTCCTTTGTATTCATTTCGCCTTTATAAGGAAAATACATAGAATTTCACGTCGCATTTTTTTCATGTGCTATGATTTTTGTATGATTCCTTAAATCCAATCCTGAATGTGTAACTTGTAATTTATCTCTATCGCTGAAAGTAGACATACAGACAAGACAGTTCTCCTCCCCGAGTAACCTTTCCTTTTGTCCTTTCTTCCTCAACCGAATCTATCAATACCTTGCATCTCTGATCATGAGACGGGAGAAGAAATATTGATATGTTTTACATCTTTAAAAAGAATACGAAACTGAAGCAGTGGGTTTTTCATTCCCTTTCTGGAAAGACAGAGTGGAGACCTAGGCCCCAGTCTCGTCCCACGAGGCCGCGCCCCCGCATTAGTGCGCCCCCTGCCGGCAAGGCCCCGGGGCCCCAGCTACCTGGATCGGGCTCCTCCCGAAGCAGTTGACTTTGTTGGGATCCGCACCGGCTTCCAGGAGCTGTCGCACCATCTCAACTTGCCCCCGCGCTGCAGCGCTGGCCAGTCCCGCATCGCCGCCGCCGCCACTGAGAACGCCCTTGTCCTCCTCTCGCATTTCGCGTCCCCAGGCGCAAACTAGCCCGGATGATCCACTGCTGACCGTGAGCTTCGCGACACTCCTCCCTCCCTTCCCACCTCGCCCTGGCGCGCGCTCTCCTCCCCGGGAATGCTCAGCTCAGCTTCAGTCAGTCCCCTTTCGCCGTCCTTCTGTGCCTAGCGGGCGCGTGCAACGGCCGGGCGGCCTGTCGTTAAGCCGGACTCGCGAATCAGCGGACGCGCTCGGCTCGTTCCCAGGAAAGGTCCCTCGCGCGACCGAAGCCGAGCGCAGAGCGGCTCCAGCCGCAGAGTACCGGTGCGTTGCCGCGTGCTGACTCACTGCGGAGCTTCGCTCTAGCAGTGTGGAGAGTCGGCAAGGAATGAAACGGTTTCTAGCCGGGCGGCGGGGCTGGGCTCTCCCCACCCCCCTAGGCTCCGCCCGCTGTCCGGAGGGCCGGCGGGCGCGCAGACTGCTTTCACTGTGCAGGGTCGGGGGCCGGGGAGGCGGGGGTGGGGTGGGGTGGGGGCCGGGCCCGCAGATGACGCTTCAGATGACGAGGATAGGGGCGGGGGAAGCCAGCCTAGACTAGAGCCAGCATGCGCCAGACTCCAGGAGCTGGGAGGCCACTGAGCTGCTCGCCAGTGTCAAGCAAAGCCTTGGCTAACTACATTGAATCAATGTACTCAGCCCCTCCTTCCAGCAGGCGGAGCAGAGGATTTCTTTTCTCTCAGTCCCGGGCTCGCTGATTTCACGTCGAAGACGTTAGTCTCTCCCTGTGGAATCAAATGGCTGAGAGAAGGCATTTAAAATAACTCTGTCTCTCTTAAGGTGTCTGAAAGTGACAGCTCTGCACCTGTCATGCGGGTTAAATTCATCCCCAAGCAGTACTTGAACTTCACTAGCTTCATGTCTTGCATCAACCTTAGCAATTTTCTTTTGGGTGTGTCTTCCTATTTGCATCAGTCAAAAATCAGTCTCTGAAAAATCCTGAGAATCCTGTTTTAAATGTGGCTTTTATTCTTTTCATCTTTGAATTATGGGTACAATTCTAAAAAAAAAAAACTACTTTGAGATTGAGAGCGGCAACCTGGAACACATAAGACACTTAAAAAATATAAATATTTTAAGAATCTGATGCCGGTTTCGTGATATTTGAACAGTTTGTTTTTGTTTGCACTCTTACCTATTTAAACCCACCTCAGCAAGTATTTGATTTTTATTTGTCATGAGTAATAAAGGAAATTTATGTAGTAATCATGAAACATAATAAAACAAGGGTGTGGTGCTGGGCCTGTCATTAAACAGGCTGAACCTGTCATTAAATCCTCTTCTGAAGGTTTAAAGGCCAAGTGCTTTTTTTTCCCTTTCTAATCTTCCTAGGTGAGTTTGAATTAACATATGCATTGTTTTAAAGATTTTGAAAAATTATAGCTGATCCTTGATTGAAATAGGAAGAGAACCACAAGTTATGTATCTGTTGCCTAAAAACTTTGGTGAGAACTTCATGAAAGTGGGTCTCTCCTAACACTGAATAGTTCTTATTTACAACATCATTTTTGGTACAGAGTGCCAAGGAGGAGGACAGTGACTCTTTTCCCCTCAAACCACTGTAGCATGAGGAAGAACTCTTTAAGAGGGGCGTTAGGTAAGTGAGGTAAGTGGTTATTAGGGCTGAAGATAGACTGAATGATCCTAAACAGAGTGGAAATCCACTTGGATGGGGAAGAGGAGGAGGCAGAATTAATAACAAGTATTTTTTCTCTCACCCTTCTCTCATGTTTTAGTTTTCAGTTTCTTAATCCTCTACCTTTCACTCTTATTTGAGCCTCCACTCTTATCTGGAAAAAAAAATGTCTTTTTATTTGTTGATAGTGGCTCTATTCTTTAATCTGGTCAGAGGAATAGAAGTCTACTTTTGGGTGAAAAGCATCAATGAGCTGTTTTTTTCTAGTCTTTTGGGCCAGTCCTCATGCAGTGTATTGGGGACTACAGGTTTGTAGGTAGAATGGGAGAAGAAAGAGGAAAGGTGGATAGTGGGAAGCCAGAGTCTTTGAAATAGATGGCATTGCTAGTCACTTGCCTCAAAGTCACTGGCTGACTGAGTCATCAGACGGATATCGGTGGATGTGGTGGCAAATGAGCTTAGTCCAGAAATGTCTTTACTGGAAATAGCCTAGCTACTCTGAAATTTAGTGCACAGCCAAATGTAACAAGGCAGATTTCCTTTTAAAGGACTGTTGTTGAGACCTTCCCTCTAATGGATCCAACAGTTAAATTTAGTTAAAATAAAACTTAGTTCAGCACATTCTATATCCCAGGAATTCACAGTTGAATAAGATGTAAGTCCTAGCTTTTAAGAAACTATTTCTAATGGCACTCAAAACTGACAAATAGGGAGTTTCAATTTAATGTGATAACTTTAGTGAGAGATGTGTCTACAGGACACTTAGGGAGTAAAGAAGGGAACTTAATTCCATTGGAGGTGCAGGGAAAGTTTCTTAGGGAAGTTGCCAGCTGAAGAGTTTTTAAAGAATGCATTGGAAATTAACTTTTCTGTGTTCTTGTCTTTGATTTCTCTGAAACTTAATAAAAAGGTTAAGAAAAGCCTGTGCCAATTTTTGAGCCACCTACTTAAATAATAGGCATAGCCAAAGTGTCTGAAAATGTAATAATAATAATAATAATAATAATAATAATAATAATAATAAACTATTTGGTGTTGATAAGGAGATGTAAGATCATTGTTTTTTGTTGTTGTTGTTGTTGAAGGGGACATAGATAAAGAGTGGCAAGATAGGGGAAAGGCCAATGGGCAGAATGACTGAGACTATTCCAGGAGACAGGTATATGAACTTCGCTATGTAAGTTGACTGGAAAAGAACTTTGGGCGGGAGGGGATGGAGAATGTTGCCAGGGGTATGCGCGATTGCTAGCACCACGGACAGCGCTTCCCTTCTAAACGTGTCTGGGTGGTCCTAATCCATTCCAGGTTGAGAATTCTTGAGGCAGCTTCAAACCTGATCTTCCAAAGCCTTTTTTTTCCCCTCTGAAATTCAAAGGAATCACACGGAAACTCAACGGACTTCTTCACAAAACCAACCTGTTCAACTTGGTTTCCAATATTATTGGATTATCTAATGTTCTCTATGTAAAGAATATTAAATATCTTCTGTATTTAAAAAAAGAGAGGAAAAATTACACTTATTGTCTACTCTGTTCCAAGTACTTTATGAGTATTGTTTCATTTAATCCTCATAAAACTCCTAGGCAACATGCATTGGTATCTCAATTTTACAGAAAAGACAAAGGATCAGAGAAGTTAGGTAACTTGCATACTAGCTGATCATTGTTTGAGGTAGGGTCTAACCTATGTGGCTTCAGAGCATTTACCTTTTACACTGCATAGTGTCCTTAACAGCTGTTATGGTAAACTTAACTGGAAAAAAAAAGCTCAATAAACTGTCTTATAATTATTTTCCGGTCTACACCGTGTTTTCCAGATGGTTCACCTCACAGCACACCCTTAATAGACTTCAAAGATATCATTTCACATGTAATACAATAGCACATTTGTCTTAGCCAATAGAGTAATATAATGAAACATTTTACCTCTCCTTGAAACTCTACTCTCTCTAGGATGAAACACAACCCGTTAATGCTTTAAACACATTTAAGAGATGAAGTGGATAGGAATGTAGTGGGCAACTAAAACTTGGAATTATCACAAACATGCCTTTTAATAGGATGGATAATTTATAAGTGAGAAGAGAGAAAGTAAATGGTAAGTTGGTATAGAATTTTGGATATAAATAGAAGGGAATGAGTACAGTCAGTTCTAGTATAAATAACGCAGATCTCTAGTGATAATGTTTATATTCCAGTTGGTGAAACTATATATGAACTCTATAAAAATGTAAATAGAATCAATTGAGTGACTAAAAGAAGTGGTAACATAACTTGTGTATGGTTGGATCCAAAATAGTGTTTCTAAGTGTGGAGAGAAGAAAATTCAGGGTCACTTTTGTGGCTTTTTCAAACTATATGTGGCCCACCTCCCACCAGTAGGCTCAATTCTCTCCATTTCATCAGTTTAAATTTATTGTTCCAGGATCCATAGTGTATCTTTTTCTATATCTATATATATATTTCTTAAGTTTAACAGTATCGTGGATATATTAATCATTTTAGCATCTGTGTTGGTTTTTTTTTTTTAAGGCTGTCATAACAAAATATCACAAACTGGGTGGCTTAAACAACTGAAATTTATTTTTTCACAGTAGTTTGCTAGGGCTGCCATACAAAATACCACAGACTGGGTGGCTTAAACATCAGAAATTTATTTTCTTAAAGTTTTGGTTTCTCCTGAGGCCTCTCTCCTTAGCTTACACATGGTTGCTCTCCTGCTGCCTCTTCACATAGTCATCCTATGTGCACTCGATCCCCTGGTATTACTTTTGTGTGTCCAAATTTTCTCTTCTTATAAGGACACCAGTCAGATTAGATTAGAGTCCATCCCAACAGCTTCCCTTTAACTTAATCACCTCTTTAAATAAATACCTTATCTTCAAAAATATTCACATTCTGAGATACTGAGAGTTAAATATTTAACATATGAATTTGAAGGGGAGAGTGTCATAGTTCAGTCTATAACAGTCTCCTCCAATTTTTACACATGTAACTTTTCATTCTTTTTAACTGTGATCAATAATTTATTTTAATAAGGATAAACATAAGATTAAAACATTGAAGTTGGTTGAAATTGATACTAGTCTCATGTGTCTCTTTTAATCTATAGGTTCTCCTCTTTTTCTTTTTCTTTCTTTTTTTTTTTACCCCTTTTCCTTTCAACTTATTAGTTGCAGGAATTGAGTTATTAATTCTGTAGTTTTCTGAACTCTGGACTTTGCAGAATGCTTCTGCATAATGACATTTAATATTTTTCTCTGCCACCTGTATTTCTTGTAATTTATTATTTAGATCTAGAATCTGGATGTGATTCTGGTTTGATATTTTGTCAGAAACACTTCATAAGTAGCATTAAAATCTTCCACCAAAGATACACATAATCTGTTTGTCTCTCTTTTTATGATTCTAGCAGTCATTGATATGTGAGAGGTTGAATTAGCTGAAAACATTTTCTTAAAGTAAAGATAGTTGCTAGGAGCTTAATTTCTTGAAGAATATGCTGAAAAGATCAACATATTGAGAGGTTTACTTTATCTTAATTTTCTCCTGAGGATTGTAAATTAACATAAATTATGTATTTAATTTGCTTCCCCCCCCCTCAGATATGTGTTATTTCTGAATTATGTTTAATAGTACTTCATTAGGGATAATTCATACATTTCTGATAAAGCATATTTTCCTTCCAGAGCTCTTGAATAAAACCCACTCTATAAAATGTAGTAATGTTTTAAAACATTTTTTAATTTTAGGAGGCTTCTTTGTGAAAAACATTTATGCAAACACACATAAACACATATACACATATCTCAGCAGAATCAATTGGCTTGAAGATTTGATTAATCTGATATGCTATGGATCCAGTCCTATATTCAAGCTTCCATATTCATGAGCCATTGTGAAATGGAACCTGGATTATATTTTCTCATTTGAAATTGTTGCTCTTGTGTAGTTCCAAGCACACTGCACAGACACAACCAAATAGTTAACTTTCCTATTGCTAGATAAACTACGTGTTCAGAATTTCTTTGGAAGAAGAATGTTATCTCTATTTCCATTCACTCTTCAACCTTCTGTAATATGACTTTCACTCAGAATCTGGGTAGCCAATTGCCACAGTAACCAATGACTTTCCTGTTGCTAGATCCAATAATCTCAGTCTTAATCTCACTGTTGTATTTTTTCTGTGACTTTGGATTCTGATGGCCTCTTTTATCTTTTTGCTCTCAACTTTCTTACATCTTATGAAGCCATCCTCTCACATGTTACTGATAACATAGCCATGCATGTGATGTAAATAACAACATATTTATATCTTTCTAAAAAGGTATTCTTAATCTACATTTAGCTCATCCATATTTTAGTAACAATGCTAAAATAAAATCTTAAATTATTAGCTATCTGTAAAATATTTACTCGGACAACAAAAATTAAACATTAAGCCTCTACTAAATATCGGATACTATGTACTAGGAACAAGTAATGAATGAATCATAGAGTATTAATTATAAAACATGGTAACTGGCATGACATACAAATCCTGGGTGCTATGTGAATTCATAGTAGGGAAGCTGATCTAATCTGGTGGTCAAGGAAATCAAGGGATATTTGAGTTGAGATCTGCAGGATTTTGTTATAATTAACTAACCAAAAAAATGGGGCAGTAGTTGCAAGAAGGAACATTCTAGGCTGAAGGAACTGCACATGGCAGGCTCTGAGGTGGGTGGAAGCATGTGCTACTGAAGGAATTATAGTTAGAGTGTGGGGATGGAGGAGGAAAGTACAGCTAGCTGAGATTGGAGAAATACACATAGCAAAATGGGGCCATATAGACCATGTTGAGAATTTCTATCTTTATCTTAGGAAAAGGATAAGCCATTGACAAGTGATGTGATCAGAGAAGTGATGTGATCAAATTTTCAATTAAATTGAAAAAATCACTTTAGGTGCATTTTGGAGAATGGTTTGGAAGAGAAACAAGAGTGGTTAATAGTGGGCCAGTAGTTCAGAGGATGGATTTTTGTAGTTTGGACTAAAGTATTTGCACCCAAGGTGTAGAATAGAATGTTTTAAGATATATTTAAGGAATAATTTCAAGAGAGCTTAACAAAAAACAAGATGGCAGATAAGGGAGAGGAAGATGTTAGGCAGGTTTGTACAACTAAAGAGGTTGGTGATCACGGTCACTAAAATAGGGAACAATGGATGAGAAGGCAGTTTGAGGTGAAGATCGTGAGTTCAGGTTCAGAAAGCTTGAACTTGAGAAATGGTGCTATATCTAGGTGGAGATGCCCAATGGCAGTTAGAAACATGGGTCCAGAGTGCAGAGAGGAGTGCATAATCCTAATTTAGATGACTTTATATAACAAATGTAGAAATGAAATTTTCTGGCATAAATTTTAGCATAGAATATTAGTTTATTTTTCAGAAATAAATAATATAAGCTATAGTATTTAATCCCAAGAATTAATTCTAAAACGTTTCTAGCAAAAAAAAAAATTGATAATGTATGTTGTTATTACCTTTTCTGTCTCTAAATTTGCTTAATCACTCTGAAACATTTTTTATATTTCTTTACATTGTTAATGTTTTTTGTTTTAAAAATTATAGGCTTTAAAGTTATTGTCTTTGATTACTTATATATGAGGACCAATTTCCAAGACATAAATACAATTCACATTCAAACTTAATAAAAATTCAGCAAACTACATAAAGAAACACTCAGAAACAATGCCAGTAGTTTTTCTCAAATTTCTCTCTATTTATTTATTCTTACTATGTGAAAAAAAAAACCTGAACAAAACAATACTATCAGAAAATCACCTAAAAATGAGATTCTTTATGAATGAAGAATGCTTTTTATTTATGGTTGTTCTTTTCTGTGTACAAGTCTGCATTGATTATTCAATTAATCTAATAGCCATTCAACAAAAATTTATTGAGTGTCTATTATGTGCCAGGCACATTCCTCTAAGCCCTTAAAATATATCAGTGACAAAATAGTAAAAGATCCCTGTCCTCACGGCTGTTACATTCTAGGAGGGGCAGCAGTTTTTGTTGTAAAGGTAATCACATTATAGAAATAACACTTAAAAGAGGTTATTTCTTATCTAATATGCTTCGTTTTATACTACATCATCAAACATACAAAGGTTGGCTTATAAGAAATCAATACCTACATCATATAAAACTTTTAAAATGATTTTTGTTATATGAATCAATAATGAAACCATTTTCTCAATAATCACAAACTGAAAACAAAGTGATTGTTCATCTCAGGGACACTGTGGTGAAGTTAAAAGTTTCAGGAAAAGACCTTAGTTCCAAGATAAGGCACATTTGGCTTAGATTTTTAATTTTGCTATTCTCACATTAAATAAGTACTCATAATTAAGTGCTGAAAACTAGATACAGTTATAAACCAAGGCATAGTTGAAATGAAAGTTAAGGTATCACAAACCCAAATTAGTATCATTAAAATGGGAGTTTTAAGATTTTAATTTTGACTCCCTAGGCTTAAATTGTATTTGATGTGGTTTTAAACCGAGGCAGTGTTAAAATGAAAGTTTCGAAATAAATTAAAATCAAGAGTTAGCAAAAATATAATCAGTATAAAGGCAACTTTAGGTTTTTAAATTTGGCACCCTAATTTCAAATTAGCACTTGAAAACTTAACAGTGAAGTATTATATACATTTATAAAACAATGTTACTAATTTTGATGTATAGTTTGTGAAATATTTTATAATCACATGTAGTATTATTTCAGAAAATTGTGCCATGATAGACTTGAGTTGATTAAAGATATCTAACTCCTTTCCTTGGATTGATACAAATAAATTACTAAAGAATAATAATAACAATGATAAATATAAGTTATAATATCACCATATACCTATAAATCTCTTATAAATTGATTATGGCATAATAAAATTTTAACATTGCCATGTTTTCAAAATAAATTTTTTACTCTGGCTTAATTTGGGACAATTTGAGCATCAAAAAGAATGATGATCCAATTTAAACCACATTAAATTAAAAAAAAAATTCATGTGAGGGAGGAAGATTCTATTTCTAGAGGATGACAGCTAATAAATATAGAGAGAATACTAGAATTAGAAAATCACCATATTGTGACCCCCAAGGAATAACAATAGACTGTGGTTAAAGAACAGAATAGTCTCATGATATCATTCCCTAGGTTTATTTATTAATTACAAGGGAAAAGTTGCTTTTCAAAAGAGAGAGTGATCTGGCAGTTACCACCTTAACCAAATGAGAGAGCCTGACCATTTCCAGTTTGAGGTTCATGTAAGTTGCGTTGTTGGTGGGATGTTTGACATGAACCTACAGAGGAGCCAGTATAACAAATCCAGAATGTTGGATGTTCTGCAGGAGTACTGGCCAGGACTCTTTAAAGTAATGGTCCCAACCTTTTTGGCACCAGGGGCTGGTGCTCTTATAAGAATCTAATGCCTGATGATCTGAGGTAGAGCTGAGGTGGTGATGCTAGAGCTGGGGAGCGGCTACAAATACAGATGAAGCTTCACTGGCTTGCCCACCACTCACCTCCTGCTGTGCAGCCCTGTTCCTAACAGGCTACGGACTGGTGCCAGTCTGCAGCCTGGGGTTTGGGGACCCTTGCTTTAACGGATTCAAAGAAAACAGAATGTTGGTGGCCATGCTGTGATGGCTGCTCCCACCAGGTGTGGGGCCTGACCTACATGACTTCTTTTTTTGTGGTAGTCAGGCTGATGTGCACCGCTGAGACACATACCTACCAGCTGTTTGTAGTCACCTTCCAGGGCTGTGTGGGAAGAGAAGAGCAATGGGAAAACACCTCTTCTAAACTTAATCTGTACATTAGAAAATATTTTAACGATCTATTTTCAAGTA
This sequence comes from Pteropus medius, assembly GCF_902729225.1. Classification (NCBI taxonomy): domain Eukaryota; kingdom Metazoa; phylum Chordata; class Mammalia; order Chiroptera; family Pteropodidae; genus Pteropus; species Pteropus medius. The sequence continues at coordinate 7,957,395 of NW_024349222.1, read as the reverse complement.
TTTACTTATAATTTCTCATTTTCATGTATTTACTTCTGAACTTGTATTTTTCCAAGTTCATTTGACCTCATATTTATTATCACTGGGTTTGAGTATTGTGATAATAATATTCCATGATTCAAATGAGAAAAAAATGTGCGTTTGGATAGTGGATAATCTGACTATAAAAAGTAATATTTCTTGTATGGGACTATTCTACTCTCTGTGATCTCCTGAATTTTAATTCCCACTAGTTAGTGAGCTATAAATTTAGTAATCGGTTTTCTAAAAATAGATTTTCAAGTCTATTTTTCTAGATGTGAGGGCTTGAAGCTCAAAGGCTCTTCTTGAAAGAGAATTAAATACGTTTTGGTTGCACTTACCACCCGGAATATCTGGTTGCACTCATACTGAAAAACAAAAGTGAGATGATCCCTTTTCTTGAGAAGAGTCTTCTTTGCAGTTAAACAGCTCACCAGGTATTTGGACCCCACGGGTAACGATATGCTTTTTTGCTTGCCCTTGGTTGGGAGATTGTGTAGAGTGAAGTGGTGAGTGCCAACATCCCTATCTGGGAGGAGCCCTGGAAGTGTCTGAACTTTATCTTTCTATTTGCTCCTCTGCCCTTAGGAGTGAGTGGGGTGAAAGAGTTTGGGCCAGGAAGCGATTGCTTCTCTTATTCTATTTATGTATATACCCTGTGAGGGTATCTGGCAAAAAATGACTTATTCTATGACTTTGTTTTGAATGCCTTGGTGTTGATATATTTTCCACATTTAAGAGAAGAAAAATATTGTAATGCCAAAATGTAAAAGTGTAAGAAGTAGAAAAAGATGATGTGTGGAAGTTCAGTCCTTTAAAACTTTGCTGAAAGAGCAGAATTAACACAGCCTTTGGAGTTAGGTAGACTTGAGTTTAAGTTCTAGCTCTGCTACTTTTTGGTTGAGTGGTTTTGGCCAAGTTGTTGAACCTCTTTAAGCTTTGATTTCCTCATTCACAAGATATGATAATATAATCTTCCTCATAAGATAAATATTAATTGAAATAGTGTATATATATTTTAGCATACAGTAAGCTCCTAATAAATGGAAGTTGTATTAATACATTGCTAGGACAAGAAAATGCACCAGGAAATGAATTATTTAAATATTTTATTAATAATAGGAATTTTATTAATAATAGGATTCTTTGTGAGCAAAAAATTTTAAATTATATTTTCAAGTCTTCGTCTCTTTTACCAGGTGTAATTAGGTTTGCTCTGCTGCTAGCAAAGAATATACCTAGTGCAATAAACTTTCCGATATTGCTATTGGTAATTTTTTTTTCTCTGATATGTCTCCTTCAGCAAGAGAAGCAAAAGAAAAAAAAACGAATGAGACTACATTGAACTAAAAAGTTTTTGCACAACAACAGAAACCATCAACAAAACAAAAAACAACCAACTGAAAGGGAGAGGACATTTGTTGATGATACATCTGACAAGGGGTTAATATCCAAAATTTATAAAGAACTCATACAACGCAACACCAAAAAGAAAGGAAGGAAGGAAGGAAGTTGAAGGAAGGAAGAAGGAAGGAAGGAAGGAAGGAAGGAAGGAAGGAAGGAAGGAAGGAAGGAAGGAATAGCTGAAGGAAGGAAGGAAGGAAGGAAGGAAGGAAGGAAGGAAGAAGGAAGGAAGGAAGGAAGGAAGGAAGGAAGGAAGGAAGGAAGGAAGGAAGGAAGGAAGGAAGGAAGGAAGGAAGGAAGAAGGAAGGAAGGAAGGAAGGGAAGGAAGGAAGGAAGGAGAAGAAAAGAAAGAAAGAAAGAAACAAAGAAAAGAAAGCAAGGAAGAAAGAAACAACCCAAACAATCCAGTTAGAAAATGGGCAGAAGACTGGAATAGGTATTTCTCCAAAGAGGAAATACAGATGGCCAATAGACATATGAAAAGATGCTCAAGGTCACTAATTAGCAGAGAAATGCAAATTAAAACTACAATGAGATATCGCCTCACACCTGTCAAAATGATGTGAGATATCACCTCACACCTGTCAGCATCAATAAATCAAAAAACAAGTGTTGGTGAGGATGTGGAGAAAAGGGAACCTTTGTGCACTGTTAGTGGGATTGCAAATTGGTGCAGCCACTCTGGAAAACATTTGTAGTTTCCTCAAAAAATTAAAAGTAGAACTACCTTTTGACCCAGCAGCTCCACTTCTGGGTATTTATCCGAGAAATCCAAAACACGAATTCTAAAAGATATATGCACCCCTATGTTTGTTGTAGCATTATTCAATAACTAAGAAATGAAAGCAACGTAAGTGCTCATCAATAGATGATTAGATAAAAAAAGTGGTACATTTATATGATGAAATACTACTCAACTATAAAAAAGAATGAAATCTTACCATTTGCGACCACATGGATCGACCAAGAGGGTATTATGCTGAGTCAAATAAGTCAGAGGAAGATAAATACTATATGATTTCACTTATATGTGGAATCCAAGGATCAAAAGAAATGAACAAACTAAACAAAAACAGACTCACAGAAACGGAGAACAAATTGGTAATTGCCAGAGGGAGGAGGAGATGGGGTCTGAGTGAAAAGTGAAAGGATGAAGAAGTGCAAATTAGTAGTTACAAAACAGTCATGGGGATGTGGAGTACAGCATAGGGAATATAGTCAATATAGTCAATATTAATACTGTGTATAGTGCCAGATGGATGCTAGAGTAATCGGGGGATTACTTCATAAGTTAAATTTCTAAGCATTGTATTGTATACTTGAAACTAATATTAAAAAATAAAAAATAATTTTAAAAAAGAAATGTACCTAGAACACATTAAAAAAAAAAGAATATACTAGTTACCTTCTTAAACCGGAATTATGGAGTATAAGTTAATTCATGAGATTCGATGCATTTGTGGAGCATTTTAGATTTTATGTAATCATTTGTATATCACTTTTACAACATTTGCCTCATTCTCAGACCATCTATCATATTATATTCTTAATGAGTTTCTTCAAATTGACTTACCTTTTTTCAACTTCATTTGTCTCATTTAAGCCACATTAGCTGTAAAATCGTGATTATGTATATTTTATATTATTTATAATTATATTTTTTGTAAGGTGCTCTAAAAGCAAATAACTTAAAAAAGTTCCACCTATAGTTCATGTACCACCTACAATCATTCCCGGTAACCTTCAGTGCTACCTTACTGTTTTTGAGAAACACTGATACACATTCTCATCCTTGGTTCTCCTAATAGTTATAGGAGATAAACAGAGAAGTCCTAATTATCCTCATTTCAAAGATGAGAAATTCAGGTTCATGGATAAAATCTTATAGCCAGTAAATTTCCAGAATTGAGCCTGGTATTCATGCTTTCCCTATATCAACTGAATGCTTCTTCTGCACTACAAACTCTTCTAAGGAATGCAAACTTAGAACAAAAAGTAAGATTTTATCTATTTATACCTGGTTATTTTGAGATTCTGTGGTAATTTGAATAGAGATCAAGACAGAAAAGAGCAAACAAAGAAAATGAGAGTAGATTGCCCTGTTGCGGTGGGTACCTCTAAGATAGCTTCTAGTTATCTCAGCCTCCTAGTGTTCATGCCTGTGTAAGTCCCTCTACTTGAGTAGCTGCTTTCTAAACCCACACAGTATAGCAATTTAGAGAAAGTATCACTTCCATGATTAGTTTACAAAAGAGTGTGACTTTTATTTTGCTAGAAGACTCTCCTTCTCCCTTGCTGATTTTAACGAAGCAAACTGCCATAGGAGAGAGGACCTGAGAGCAGCCTCCAGCCAAAGCCAGTTGGGAATTTAAGCCCTCAGTTCAACATCCCTCAACAAAATGAATCCTGTCAACAATCATGTGTGTTAGCTTGAAAGCAGATCCTTCCCTAGGTGAGCCTTCAGGTGAGCCTCTTCCCTTGATAGGTGCCTTGACTGAAGACTTATAAGAGACTGTGAAGCATAAGACCCAGTAAGCCATAACAGAACTCTGACACACAGGTGTTTTAAACTACTATTTTTTGTTGTTGTTTGGGAGTGGTGGTGATTTAATTTGTTATTCAGCAATACCATATTTCAGAAGTCCGCAGGAGTGATTTCCAGAAATGATTCAGTGGAGGTGGAATCAAGTGAACACTTCTGTGCATGGGCTCCAGTGCTTGCAGTTCTAATTGACTGTGATAACTAACACTGGACACTTTCTCCTTATTCTCTGATTCTTGCCCCTCTTCTCTCCGTTTCCCTCCTTCCCTTTTATTCTTTCTGTTTCCTGTATTTTTAATTAATAAAGCAGTGGGAAACTTAAAGTCAATAGCAACACAAAAGAAAACTACTGCATCTGTAAAAGGTTATCATTTATACCTTTCTACAATGCCTTGCTCCAGGGTTCATATGTGGGCTTCATGTGCATATGCAGAAAGTACTTAAAGGTTTGGCTGCTGGAATTACTGAATTATCATTGGAGTTGTTTCATTGCTGTCTATTCCATTTTGTTTTCATCTTTCTACTTATTAGAGCATCTTTATTCTTTTATGGGCTTTGTGTACTCATGTTCTCTCTCTCTCTTTTCCTCTGTAGGCAATTATAGCACTGAGCTTTCAGTACCATTTTCTGACTTTAATGTGAAGATTCTTTTTCCTGCAGGTTCTCTACAAAATTAAAAACCTTGCACATGAGAAAATAACATCTATGCTTGACATTGTCTTACTGGTTTCCCCTAGGTTTTCCATCCACCACACTATACCTGAAAGATTTCCCCTTTTGAGCAGTGTTTGCTTCTATTTCACAAGCAGCTGAAGGGAATTAGGCAAGGTCAGTTCCAAGTGAATCTATCTGTATAAAACCTTGAAAATAATCTGAAACTAGCCCTTGATAAATGGGAGAAGAGTGGGATATGGGAAGGAATAGAGGGGATGGTGGGGGGAATTTTTATATAGACAGATTTGAATCACTCTATGCCAGCGAAACTTAATAATAGCAGTCCTAAACATACACACACACACACACACACACACACACACACATACATGTAAATGAGTCACACTATAAAAACTTTTAACAAGTACTAGCAAGTCAGATGTCAGACTCACCCTGAAACCTGTCTCTCTAATAAAAACCTTGTAATTAAAAACAAAACTGTCCATAAATCATAACATATAATAACAATTACATGCAACTAGTACAAAACTTGATTAGAAATTTAAAAGTGAGCTTTCTCAGATGGAAAACCCTCTAAAGTATACAGCCAGCAGGTTATCATCTATACTTGAACTGTGAGATGCTACTTGGTCTAACTGTTAACATCTTCTGACCTTGGCCCAAGAAGGGACTGAGGCGATGCAGTTCACTTGTCTTGTAAGAATAATACTAGCGTTTGCCATATATTGAAAGTTCATACTATGTGCTAGATACTTTTTTAGGAACTGAATGTGCTATGTCATTTCGTCTTCTTTACACTCAGGCAATAATTAACTGTATTTTACTTGTATAAAACTGAGGCTTAAAGTGGTTTACTGACTTTCCTAAATTTACACCAATAGTAAATGACCAAAACAGAATTTTAACCTAAGTCTGCTTGATTCCCCAAATCTGCTCTTTCCATCAAAGATGTGGCCTTGATAAAGGAAATAAAATTAATGAACATATGGAAGCTGGTAAATAGGATAAATGGTGGCCTTAAACCCGATCCTGTTTAATGTGTGGTAGAATGGATAAAATAAGCCTTTTCTGTATTGCTACCTCTTCAACCTTGGACAAGTCACTCAGCTTGGTTGGGTTCTTGTTTGGGTTGTTTTTTTTTGATAAACGTAATCATCTCAACTTATTATTATCTGATGTGCCTTCCATATTAAAATTCTATTATTCTAACCTATAAATTCCTCTACTCAGGCTTGCATCGATCTCACAAGACTAAACTAAGTAAACCCTGAGTTTTGGCATGTTCTTCCTTCAGGTGGTCAGGGTTTAAAAATGGAATGGAAGTTCCATGAAGCTATAGCGCTACTTTTTCATTGTATTTCTCCTTTTCTTTCTTTCCTAGGGGCCTAGTTTGGTGACATGTCCTGTGAGAACTTGAAGTAAGGAGAAGCTGGAAGTAGAACTGAGAAGGAGATGAACTAATAAGTCAATAAAATTCACATTCTTGTTTTCTAATACACAAATATTTCTTCCCTAGCTGAGGTTTTAAGGAGTGGAAGAAAGCTCTGTGTACAGGCAGAATGTCTTAGGGTAGCTGTTGACAAAGAAATGGATTGCAGTGAACTCCCATTGCTTAGAATTTCATAATTCTCTGAATGTATTTATTTTACTCAACCTTTTAAAAATTCGTAATGGCATACTGCAATGTAGAATTTGGCAAACTTTTCCTCTAAAGGGCCAGATAGTAAATTGTTTAATTTTTGTAGGCCATATGGTTTCTGTCACAACTTCTCAACTCTGCTGTTGTAGCACCAAAACAACCATAGATAATAGATGAATGAATGCGAATGTCTGTGCCTCAATACAACTTTACAAAAATAGACTGCAGGACAGATTGAACACAAGCGTCATAGTTTGCTGACTCCTGGTACAGTGGAAAGAGTTTAATTGGAATTTGATTATGGCTCTCTAACTTTTAGCTGGGTATTCTTGGGAAAGATATTTAATTTATATTTCTGTAGTTTTTTAAATCTGTAAAACAGGGATAATAAAACCTACTTCACAAGACTGTTATGGAGGTTAAGTTATGTAGCTAAGTATAGCAAAATGGCACCTAGTAGGCGCTTAATAAATGATACGCTATAATTATCATCATTATAATATTATTTTAATTTCTCTCAGTTTTTTTTCTTTTTGGGGGATGTTTGCAGTCTAACCTAATGTATTTACAGTAAGCCAATAAATGCTGTTGAGGGCAGTTGGAACTATGTTTTGATGATTTACCATAGAAGATTCTTCTACTGAAATTAGAAAGTTGCTTTAGAGAGTGTTGGTGATTATTTCGCACTTCTTGAGCTAATATCATTCTCTCTTAGTTCTAGCTTCTCTACTTCAAGATTTTTTTTTTTCAAAAGAATTTTATAGATACAGTGTTTGTTTTACTTCTTTATTTGCCTTGTTGGGTAGTCATGCATATGTTGACTGGCATCAAATATAGCTCTCATCTACCCCATGGAAATAAGCTTCTATTGACTTGAACTAAGACCAGTTCTGGTAGCCTTGTCAGTGGAAAAGTCTGGCTGTGTCTAGCTTTGGCTGTGGCACCAGGATGCGGTGGATGCACCTGTTCTACTTGTATAATGTTGGCACTAATGTAGCGGCTGCTTTTCTGTGCATTTGCCTTTGTAAATTGTGAAAGGCCGACTTGATTGTTGAGCTGAGCCCCACATCCTGTGCAAACCATACTGGCTTTCGGTGGCATGCTGCCTCATTTCTAGAGGTAAGACTGGCTTCTTATTCTCATGAATTTTCTTAGAAGGAAATTTTACCTCTGAGGGTCCTGAGTCATTATGGATATGCTCTTACTCAAAGGGATTTTTTTTACTAAAGGAAAAATTTGGAGCAATCACTAAAGAGCAGAAGCCACAGAACAGGGCCTGGATTTTTGACTTAGAAATATATGGGCTACACGTAACAGACGACTTGCAAATTCTGCTATTAGAAGGGATAGTTAGTTAGTCCTTTCTCCTCTTCCCCCGCCCCCTCTCTTTTCTAGAATCCCTTTCCCTCCTCTTCTTTTCTCCCTTATAATGAAGAGTAAAGACAAATGATAACAGATCTGCTTTGGGCTGGTACGGAGGTAGGATATCCACTTATAATAGAGTCGGGTCGAAGCTCACTTTTCTCTTTTTGAATTGAAATTATTGTATGCGTGGGCTATTTACACATGAAGATAAGGCTTGTGAAAGTGACTATAGAGAAGGAGTCTAAAACAACCTGGTAATAGTTAGGAACAATTTAAAAAATCTTCATACATTGCACTTCAAGACAATACTTCAGGACAAAATATTTTTTGGTAGGTAACATAACTAATTCAAATACCAAATACATTTTTATAAAAAAATCACTTTAAACCATTATAATTCTGGAGGTATAACGTAATAGTGATAAAGAGTGCATCATATTTTGTACTTTATTTACATATTTGTGCCATTTTCTTAACCTTTAGAAAAAGGGTTTGAGTTGCATCAAATAACAAGACTAGTTTATAGCCTAAATTGTTTCCTCCTGGCTGTTTTCTTTCACTTCTATACGTGGAGATGTTTCTATGCTAGAGCTACCTTCTTCTTTTAAAGTTATTACATGAGATGGTCTATAATTTATTTATACTTCCCTATTAATAAATATTTAGTTGCTTAGTTTACTTAGAAAGGTTTATAGTTGCTCATGACAAAGTTAGGAATCAGATTTATTTAACGGATGATATTTTCTATTCTAACTCCTCTGGTTTGTTGCATACCTTTAAGAATGACCTTTTAAAACAAGCCCCAAAAGCCTTTGGGAAAGTATTATAGAAATTTACATCTACTCAGGTCTATTTCTATGATTTAGCTGTATCAGAGAACCAGTAGTGTAGGTTTACTTTGAAACCCAGCAAAAATTAATACCACAGTTGGATTCTGGTCAAACCAGTTGCCGCTTACCCAGCTGTAGGATAGGATTTAAAGGTGACTCTTCCACACCCTAATGTCAACAATCTAATTTGGCCTTAACTTCTTTTTCTCTCTCCTTCTTTGATTACTCCCATGTAGCTGTTTGTGTACATGTCTGACTTCCTTGATCCTCTGAGAGTAGGGACCATACCTTATTCATCTCTTCATTATTCAAACTTTTACCACAGGGCCAGGCCCAGAGTGGTTACTCAAGAAATGTGCTTCAGAGAAATAATTATACATAAGCTAGAAATTCTCATTCATATTTCTGTATCTGAACAACTGGCTTTCAGCATTTTGAGTGGGACAAAGAAGAAATATGGATTTTTGGTACATACAATACTTAAATGTAGAATTTAAGAGCTGCCACGCAAGATCAGAATCCTCTGTGGTTTTCCAGTGTTAGCTTCACTTCTATCACTAGCCGCGTCTCAATGTGAGGTGACTCTCATCCTGGCCTGTTCTGGCAGGAAAGAACTCTTTACCTGGTTTGCTTAATCTACATTGGCTTCTAGTTTCAACAAGAATTGTTTACATGCATTTAATTTTAGCTCTTGGGCTGTAACATGTCATTGTTCTTTTTGCTCATCTCCTCCCCTTGCTTTTGGAAACAGGACAGGCATCTTTAGTTCTTGCTATTCCTGTTCTGTGTACTTTTAGATGGAATTTAGCTTTGCCCTTCAGCTTTCATGGCACTCCAAGATATTTTCCAGTCATATTTCCTGCATAAGAAAATACAGACTATGTCATCGGAAAGGGAAATGGGTTTGAGGGGCATTTTTAAATCATTCAGGGAACTCAGGTCCTAGTTTGAAAGAAAGTCAAAGCAAGGTATTTGGATTGATTTATTGTATTTGATTGTTCTTCTATATTTAATTTACAGGATAATGAATTCAGCTCTTACTCAGTTTCGTCTGTTGTCGTCACAGTGAATCTGTAGGGAAAAAATAGATTTGGGGCTTAGTTTTAAAAAATTCATGGTTAGTAGAATTATTTTTATTTATTTATTTTTTCCATATTTAGAGGGAAATGAATACCCTAGGACAATAATAGTGAACTTGGGGCAAAATAATGTTTTCCTAAGAGTAGGCCATGAAAATTGACAGTATTCAAAGCAGTCTTGGACAAGTGCTATATAAAATCTCTTGCACAATTATTTCTTTATAGTACTTACATGATTGTGTTTCCTATTAATTTTCTATAAACAAGTTTTTTTTTTATGATAAAAAGCTTAAAGATGTAAAATAAAGAGTTACCTTTGGGAGAAAATACATTTATGGTTGCTTATTTCTACACTATGGCAGATATGAAATTATAAATTTTTTTAGTACAATTTTCCTGTCAATTGTAGTGACAGGAAATGCAATACACTGTAGAAAGTATCAGTTCGCCACCTAGAGGATAGATGTGAAATTCAACATTTCTCTAAACTGTTGCTTCAGTAGAATTCATTCACTTGTTCACTCATTCGTTCAATTCTTTACTCATTAACAAATAATTCAGTATCTACTATGTTTAATTATTGTGCCAGTGCAGATTTAATAATCTATTCAAGAGCTATGAGCTCCAAAAAAAAACCACAAAGTGTATCTTACTTTAATTGCACAGTTGCCTCTCTTTAAAATCCTTTAGTTTTAAAGGAATGTAACTTAAATATCTGGACAATTCTAAATATCCATATTTGGACTGCATATTACTTTTAGCTTTTAGGCTATGATAAAACTTCATTATTTTTTATTCATCCCATCCCCTTACAGTGTAAGAATTTATATAAGCCTTGTCTATATAAATTAGAAAATAGAGCTCCAGAGAAATTAAATAACAAGTTCAAATTAAATAACAAGCTATTTCATTATAATACTTGTGTTTGAATCAAAGCCAATCTGACTCCAGAGTGATATCACTTCACTCAATTCTAGTTCAATCCAGATGCTCATAAACAACCAGATTGCAGCCAGGGCTGAGGTAGTGCATCAGACTATCAACAAAGCAGGCTGGGAGAAGGTTTAATGAAACCCAAAAACTAGACAGAGTATAAAGATGGTAGATTGTTCTTACGTATGGATTCCTTGTGCCTGGAGGAATGAATTCCTAAATAACTCTGGAAGACGAGAGTAAACAGAAAGCTGGGGACAATGGTGTGTACATGGGCCTCCTTTGCAGCTGGGTGACTAACATCATCAACAACCACATCTCATGTGATATAGAGAAATACAATTTACAAATTAATGCAACATAAAACTCTCCTGCAGTTTGATTGGATTTTATTGTCATTTCTGTTGGGTAGACAGGGCTAGTATTCTCATGCCAAGTATATAGATGAGGAAACTGACATACTCAAGAGGTTCCCTGAATTTCAAGGCCACTTTGCTGCCAGAACCATCCCTAGGTTTTCTGATTTCAATCCAGCATTCTTTCTATCATTTCTCACTGTCGGAATCAACTTTGCTTTCTCTAACTTTTCTTATCACATCTGTGGTTTCATACAACTTACCCCACCCCTTAACTAAATAACTTAATGCCAAGGCAGAAATTCCCATGAAAACAGAAAACACAGGTACCAGAGAGATTGATAATATTGATAATATAAGAGATAAAATAGAAATAAGGAGAAGGCACGTTGCAAAGTGGTGTCCATGATGGAAAAGAGAAAAGGGATGTATTGAGAGGAAAGGAAAAGAGAAAATTAAAGGCAGTGAGTCAGTTCTGAGATGGTGAGAACAAATGTTATAAGTATACCTGAACCTTTTTAATAGATGTGATCCTGAAGAGTTGTATATAAGATGAGCAAAAGTGTAACACCCTGTGGAAATTGTCTAGCTGTTGGGATCCTACTGTGAATCAGTTTTTCAAAGTGGAGAAAACTCTGATTGACCTCTACTTTGTTTTCAGAGAGGACTTTTCCCAGCTATGTCCAGAAAACTTGAGAATGCCACACAAGCGTAACCCTGAGACAATTTTTGTTTACCAGGAATATTTGCTTAAAAAGGAACATGTTTAGTTCTACTGCCTGGGCGTGTGATAATGTGCATGGTCACTTTCTATTGTAAATTTGTAAAAACTTAACCTTTCTGCATCTCTTGAAGGGTGGAGAACATTTTCTTAGGCTTTGAACTACTTCAGAAGAAATCTGACTGAAAAAGGCAGCACTGGAGACTGTATCTTATTTATTTTGTATCTTTCTCTGCACCTAACATAAATTTTGTTTGATGATTGATAAAGAGTGCAATATTTTATTTATATTCCAAGTATAATTATCTGATAGTTTTAAATTATTTTAATAAAGACATTTGCAGACAGTTTACATTCAAAAATTGAACCAATTTGACATAGGTTTCCCTCTAGTTGAAAAGAAAACTCATAGATTTCAAAGCGACTGTTTTCTTTTTGAAAAAAATAAATTAAAATTTACCCAGAAACAATAGAGAGTGGCCCTGAACCTTGTGCTTTTATTTATGCACAAGGTTAAAGTTCAAATTTCTCAACACACCATAATCTCAGTGTAACTGGCCAAATTCCACAGTGGATAATAAGATCTAGTTTACCAGGGCAGATTTGGATGGGAAGAGTGAGCAGTCACACTACTTCTGGGAATCTATTAGCCAAGTTCGTTGTGTTTGACATGAGTGCTTGGCCTCACCTTACTTGTTGAGGGGACTAGCCCAGCAGGTTCTTCGGGTGAGATCACTGCTTGTCTGGCTCATTGCTGCACCTGGTAGGTAGAAGAAGCCATGAAATAAATGGCCTGACTTTGGGTCTCAGAAGTTCTCTTTCCTATTTCCTCTCCCAAACTCCTTCTGACAACTCTCTAAGGACTGAAGCATTAATTTATACTTTTGAAGTATAATTTATACCTTTATATTTCCTTCATTTTTTAATTCAACAAATATTTACTGAATATCTATAATATGTCAGGTATTGACCCAGGCTCCGGAAGTATAATAGTGAACCAGACATTTCCTGCTTTCAAGGACCTACAAATGAATAATTATAATACTCAGTGAAAAATATTACAATTCACAGAGCTCAGTAATTAAAATCTTTATTATTTCTGTCTTTAAAATGCAGAGAGTGTACAACTGTTCTTTGGAAAGATAAGGCATAGAAATGTACTTATGGATTTCAACACATAAAATTAATGAATGCATGACAACCAGTTCTTCTGTCTCACTGTGAGTGGAGAGTAAACCCCACCCTCTCTAGCATGCCCAGCTCCACCTTGCCCAATGGCCACCACTGCAGTGCTGGGAACACCACTCTTCAGAGGCTTGAGCTACACTGACTCTAAGTGTCCTCAGGATGTTGTCTCACAAGTACTCAGATCCAGTATCAAGATAAAAAAAAAATATATAACATCGGTCTTACCACTGTTCAAGAAAGCAAAATGTATCACTGAACTTCCCAAAAAGCCATGTTCAATACATGTCTCTGAATTCTCTTTCTTCAAACAATCATATAGGAACGACTATGCTTGAAAATCTCCTGATCAGGAACCCTCATACATTGTTGGTGGGATTGCAAATTGGTACACCCACCATGAAAAACAGTATGGAGGTTTCTCAAAAAACAATATGGATATATCTTTTTACCCAACAATTGCACTTCTGAGTATTTATCCAAAGAACACCAAAATAATAATTTATAAAGATCTATGCACTCCAATATTCATGGCAGCACAATTTACAATAGCCAAGATATGGAAGCAACCTAAGTGCCCATCGACAGATGGTTGGATAAAGAAATTATGGTTCATATACACAATGGAATATTATTCAGCCATTAAAAAAAATGAAATCCTACCATTTGCAATGATGTGGATGTACCTAGAGGTTATTATGCTGAGTGAAATAAGCCAGACAGAGAAAGATAAATGCCATGTGATTTCACTTATATGTGGAATATAACGAACAAAAAGAACAAACTAATCAAAAACAGACTCACAAATATAGTGGACAATTTGGTGATGGACAGAGGGGAGGAGGATTGGGGGGCTGGAAGAATGGGGTGAAGGTTTAAAGAAGTACAAATTAGTAGTTGATAGTTGGTCACGGGGATGCGGAGCATGGCAGAGGGAATGCAGTTAGCATTAATATGATGGCTATGTGGAGGGCCAGAAAAAGAAGGAAGCAATTGGGGGGATCATTTTATGAACATCATTATATAGATGTCTAACCAATCAATGTACTGTATACTTGAAACTAATTTAAATAAATAAATTTTAAAAAAATTTTCTAATCAGTTAAATCCATGATATATGTGATTGGTAATGTGTTGCCTTGCTTATGAAATCTACACATGATTTGAGCACGTATTTCCAATAGAGTTTTATGACATTCCTATTAATAGGCTGTCATCGTATTACTATCACAACACTGTTTATACAGGAATTATAGTTCCATCTGTTTCTTTTATTTTTTAGCTCCTTTCCTCCCTGAATTGTAAGGGACTATCACATCTATATTTTATATGTTTATGAAGCTTTAGGTTATTTGTGGGTATAATATCAACATTGATTATCCAACAAAAATTTATTGAATGCTTCTATGTGTTTGGATTTTTCCAGTGTTGTTGAAGGGTAATTGGCTAAAAATTTCCCCACATACATTGGTAATTTGAGAGTTTCTTTTTAAATCCATGAATTTTAAATACTGGTAAAGATTGTCTCCTACTCATAGTTTTTCTCTATAGTAAGAAATTATTGTTCTTGAATAAAATAAGGTATTAATTACAGTTTAAAGCTTTTCAATATTCACAGCAAATGTTATATTTTGTCTCACAACTGTGAGACAAAAAGGCAGGAAAGAAGAAAGAGTGAAAGTGAAACTTTATTTTGCCTAGGGTACCTGTGAGTAACACGTTATAATGTTTTAATAGTTAGTCTTCTCTTTAGTTAGCTGAGATTTCACACCTGATTATTTTATAAAAATTTGAGTGTGATGGCGACAGATTAAAAAACCTTTAATCATATATATTTGCTGTTAGTCAAACAAAATGATAATCCTAAAAAAAGGATTATACCCATTATACCCATTCTAGGAATGCCGGATTGAGGCGAAGAAATCAGATTAAAACTCATTTTTTTTTTTAAATCTATGATTTTCTGCTTCCTCGGTTGCTAATCTGTGAGCCTATCTTTGTCCTACCGAACCAAGGCATTTGTTCAAAAGCCTTTGCATTCTCTGGTACCTAGCTTATTAAAGGCAAAAATCTTCTAGCTCTCTGCTAAAAACAATAATGAGATAAAGTTTTTAATAAAAATATTATCACAAACTATTAGATTTAGAAGAGACCTAAGGGACCAAGACAACTCTTTCACTTTACAGAGGAAAAATGTTAAACCCAGCTATAATTAGAAAAAATTTTCCTGTGTTTTCATAGCTGGTGTGTCCATCATAAAATTTATGATACACAGTTGTTTTTATTTACCTACCTGAATTTTGCTTTCAACATATTGTGAACTCCAAGTACAAACCATTCAGTCTTTGTTTCTCACCTTGCATTTTTAGCAGAATGCTTCATACTTAGTTGGGGCCGAATAATCATTTTTTGGCTGCCTAAATGGTATGATATACTTCATAAACCTATCTTTTAATTCTTCTTTGAAATGAACTTTCTAGATACTTAAACCTTAATCCATTATCTGTCTTCCTATAAAAGTACTTAAGATGGTGTATTTGACAGATACTTTGGTGAAGTAGAGATTTACATAGCTAGAACAGTATGCTGTACATTGTCATGTTTATGTATTCTGTGCATAGACAATATATTTCAGAACTGTCAAAACCAGAATGATGAAAAATCTAAAGATGTATGGACTATGTCATTATATATTTTCATTGGATATTAAAATGTTAGGAACTATAAGAAATAATAAATTTATCTTTAACAATTATTATGGAACAAATTATCTAGAGTATAAGATGCTTAGAAAAAGATTAAAATATGCTATTTGTTTCATATAATTAAATTATCAAACAGTTACTCGAATTATTTTTTCCCTAGCTTGATTGAAATATAAGTGGTATATAAAAATGTACATAATTAATAAATACAATTTGATGAGTTTGGGCATATTTTACTTGTGTAACCATATGCTGAATATTTTTCACAGTAGTCTAATTAAAGTATAGCTTTGGTACTTTATGTGTTTGTTAGTACCTGAAAATATGAATGTTTTGGAAGTTTTACCCTTGGCCTTCTTGTGTAAGTTGACATGTTTTTGTTGTTGTTGTTGTTGTTACTATCCTGTAGATAACCGAATTACAGCACAGTAATTCTGTAAAAAAAACAGTTTGGTTCTTAACATTCTTTGGTGTAAAGTGGAGTTTAAAAAGTGTTGTATTTCCAGGGCCCTGATTTTACATGTGAAGGTCAATGCACCCTCCTTTTTAATCTTTGGGATTTTTTTTTTTTTATAACTTGATGGAATAAGATAAGTTTCTCCTACCTCTTGGCATCTAGACTTTTTTTCCTGCCAAATGAATCAGTTAGAGTGGAAATATTTAAACTGCAATTTTCATCTTGGCTGAGAAAAGAAGTTCCAAGGGAAATGGTATCCGAATAAGTTTCATTAGGGTCCTCACCTAACCCTCTGATCCTCTCCTGAGAACACTATTTTGTATTTAAGTTAGAAAGTACCAAAATGATCTTCTACCACATATTTATTTTACAAGATCAATGCTCATGCTAGAAATTTTTTCTTTGACGAAAGAAATGGGAAAATATTATTTATTTATTGTGTGTGGCTTTTTCTTAATACCAAATCTCCCTCTACAAAAGATTTGAGGAGGTTTTATGAACACAAATAATATAGTAGGATTAAGAATGAAAAGGAAAAATACATAGATTTTTTAAAAAGGGGAAAAGGAAACATGAATAGAACTATAAAGTGAAAATGAATTGTGTTCTAGCATAGGGTACTTGATGTTGAGTATTTATTATATATTGGACACAACGCTATCTAATCAAAATATCTGATCTAATTTAATGAAATAGTCACTGTTTTGAGTCTGTTTAGATTTTGTAGGTGTAGAAATTGAGGCTTAGAGAGGTTAATTCATTCAGCTACATGTTGCTCATTAGTGGTGGAAGTGGGATTTGAATCCTCTGGTAGTTTTACCCAGAGTCACCACTATAACCTCTTTAGCTTGCTTTCTGACACAGGTATTTATAGTAATTCACAGTTCTGTCCCAGCAAACGTACAAATAACAACTTCATTAAGTTAATCATTTCTTTTTCCCAGCTGTTAATTCTTAAGAAATGGACTAGGTTGGCAGAGCAGTAATACGTTGGCTGCTGGTGGTGGTTGTGGTTTTGATGGAGGAAGTAGTAAAATACATAGGCTGTTCCTGCTCTTTGCCACAATGCAGGTCAGACAGTAGATCATTTGAAGTCTGCAGTTAGCCTTGGAGGTTGTATTTTTCACCAATCTCTGTGTTAACTAAACCATATAGACTCGGCAATATGCTATAAAAGTGAAGATAGAACACTACAAAATTCTACCATGATGTAAATTGCTCAAAATTGTGGTCTAAGCTGTTAAAAATCCTTATAAATCACCATGCACATTCATTAAACAATATTTTATATATACATACAATAATACAATACTACACTGCAGTAAGACAAATTGGACCTAAAATAAATTCATCAGATAATTATTAAATAGGCTGCAACTTTGTTTGTACTGGACTTAGAACATAGGAAAAAATTTTGGGACAATATGAAAAGCTCAGGTCTCTTGAGAAAGCTCTCAGCTTTTTGAGCAGCTTCTTTTCCTCCAGATACATTTCCCTATAGCAAATGGAAGCCATCAGAATGATTCTCTAGACCTTAAAGCTTTGTCTACTTGACAGTTTATTGAGCTAGACCAGAGCAATAATTCAAGAAAAATGTAATGCCTCTCATTATGTCTTAGATACCATCCTAAGAACTTTATGCATATCATTTAAAATTCTTTATAGCAACTCTATGAGATATTATTATCACCATTTTGGAGATTGAGAAACCACAGAGAGATCAGAGAAGTACAATAATTTGCCTTTCCATGGCCACATCAATGATGGAGGCTGAATTTGAATCCAGATTGGTACAAAGCCCATGTACTTAACCACTGGACTGTCTACCTGCCCCCTCAAAGAACTACTAAGGTTGTCATGGAGACTTGAGTCTGTATATAGATAGTTGCTTCAAGAAAGGAAAAAAGCAGGAGGATCTAGTACATAGGTTTAAACTAGGCATCTATGCTGAAATTGAAAGGAACTATTACATTCTATTCATTGGGTAGAGGTATATATACCATATTCAGTGTGTTTCTCCACTCCACACACTGTTCAAGGTAATAAAGGGATCTGGGAAGGGAGATTAGGAAATACATTCTATGTTAGGGTCAAAGCCAAATCATAGTGTTAGCATCAGCCTCTTCTTCCTCCTACATCTGGTCTCCCTTTTGATGAGAAGAATAAACCTCATTCTGTCTCAACTGTAGAGATCAATGAAAAGACTTCTGTCTTCTTGCCACCAGATATATGTTACCTGCACTTAAAGAATTGAAAGCACGAATCTAAGGAGTGTTCTCTTGGGAAGAGTAGTAATGAGATACATTGGAAAAGAATTTTTTTTTTTGAATCATAGAGACCCAGAACTAAATCCTGGGGGTTGACACTTTTTAGTAGCATAGTCTACTTCACTTCTTTGAGCCCCAATTTATTTATCTGAAAAATGAGGTTGATCCAAATTACTCTCAGAGTTATAATAAATATATAATACACGTAATGCAGATAAACTCATGACACTAATAGATAAGTCTTTTTATCTCCTGCCTACCCAAGCTATCCTCTCCTCTCCATCTCATTTTGTCCCTCTCTTCCATTTTCTTCTCTTCTTCTTATTTATTTCTGTACCCAACAGTTTTTCATAAGCCTTAGAGTTTCATATTTGTATATTGTTACAGCAACTATGTGTAAAGGTGACAATGACTCTTTGCATCCACTGATATGTGATAGAAGTATTTCATCCTCACAAGTTTTAGGGAAAGTCTGGATGCTGGTGAACTGGTGAAAGAGCAGCAGTTATTTCTGAGATTTAACTTTGACTTGGGCATTGAGGAGAAATCCAGTCACCTCTGTTGCAACTCTATGCTTCCAGGAACTGGGCAGCTGAACTTACTGCTTATGATGGATTAATTAAGCAAAAAGTATGAAATGAGCAGAGTACTTTATAACATTATACTTCATTACAAATTATAAAATGTATTCGATAATGATTATTTATGATTCTTATAGCTTAAGTCTATATTGTACAAAATCCCTTATGTCATTTTATGATTCACACTGTCTTCTTTAAAGAAAATATATTGCAAAACATAGTCAATTAGTAACAAAAAAATAAAAACAAGGACCTACTATATAACTCTCTTCCAAATATTTTCTCTTTAAGGAGATTTTGAGATCCAGCTTTTCTATGGTTGAACACTGGATGAGAAAACATTAAGTTGGAAATCCTGAAGATGATGTAAGTAATTGAGATTTCATCAACAACTAGCTTGTCACTGTCATCCTGTAGATGTCTTTCTGTACTAACCCTATTCCTCCGGGAAGTCGTGTGCCTCTACGGTTGATGCTGATATGAAATCTTCCAGCTGGGGCAGGCTCTGAGAGGGAGGGGGGCTGCCAAAGGCACACACCAACCAGAGCTCCTCATTGTATTGCCCAACCCTTCCGATCCTGCATTTCTCAACAAAATCTCTCTTTCTCCTCTCTTGCTTAATTCCTGTGGAATAATTTCCATCGAATTGCATGACAGAATCTGTTTATGGGGTTAGTTTGGCAGTTAGGGTTCTCCATTGCGTTTTTAGATTTCACAATCAATTTCATAATTTGCATATATCCTTTTCTTGCAGGCATAGTTCATTCTCAGGTCCTTTTAAGTTAAATGTCTTTAATTGCCTCTTTTACAGTTTTACTTTTTTTTTCTGGATAATTCATAGAATATACTGAGTCAATAATCCATGTTAGGGAAGGAGTAGGACAGATAAATGGATTTTTGAACCACCTTGGGTGATGGAATAAGATGTTTGAGAGAACACTGGAGAAGTGGGGAGGTTGGAGGGGAGGTATGTGAGAATGTTCTGTTACTCTTGCTTCAACTCTACCCTCCTTTGTCATTTTGGTGGCCATTTTGACAATGAGAAATATTGATGACAAACCTTGTCTTATTTGAAAATGGGAATCATAACAGTGCTTACCTCATAGAGATTCAAATAAAGATTCAAATAAAATAATTTGTGTAAGAGGTGTAGCACTATGCTATTCATTCTGTAAGGATTCAACAAATAGCAGCTATTCAGCTATTATTACTCTTACTTCCAAAATGCTATTGTTCAAACCTTTCTCAGTTGGTATTTCTAAATAATTTCTAATAACTAGGCTAATACTCTCTGTGGTTCTTCTAGGGTTTAAGCATTATGATGAAACATATTAGAAACATTTCCTGAGTCAGTACTGCTTTCCAGGATAAAACTGGGATAGCTATTTGGAATGATTCTAATTCCAAAGAAATCATCTGAGGAAACAATAACCTTTTAGACATTAATCCTAATTAAATAAAATTCCTGAACAGCTCATGCCACATCTGAAAAATAGTCTTAGTTTAAATGGAATGGACAGAGAATATAGGCAAAGCTCTTTACTGTTCTGTCTTAACACAAACCTCTGTGGCATTTACCCAAGAAATGCAGTGCTTCAGAGATGAGTGTAAATGTTTTAGGTCCTTTACTCATAAAGCTTCTTTGTCTTCTCCTTTTAGAGCTCTACCTTCACACCACTTCCTATATGTCACCCTCCAGTAACCTTTTGCTTTTACATGAGCAAGCAACAGGGATTGGCCTTTAGACCAGCCAGAGCACATGGGCCAACTTTTAATAAGTAGCAAAATGAAACGCTAAAGCCTCAAATAGGGGCAAAAGAGGAACATGGGTTTCCTTCATAGAGTTGAAATGGCTCCAATTAAGACCAAGTGCCTTGAAGTCGGACAGACCTAAATTTGAATATCAGTTCAAACACTAAAATTTGTTCATAAACTTAGGCGTAATGTATAATGTTATTAAATAATACGTACTTCATGGGATTGTAGTAAAAAGGAAGTGAAATAATATTTGTAGAGAGCTTCATAGATTGGCCAGCATAGCAAACATATAATAATTAGTAGCTATTATTTTTCCTCAAAATATTTGTCTCTGGCCTCCCAGCAAACATCGGTCTTATGTAGATTCTCTCACAAGAACTTGGAAAAGAAAAAATGGCCTGAACATTTAGACAATTGTCCTTTCCCTTAGAACCAAGAAAGGTACTTTTGTTCTAAAATATTCAGATCATTCATATCACGTAACTTACTCAGGTACTTGCCAAATCTACACCTCATTTTTATGCGATTGGAAAACATTTAAAAAGTTGTACACACACACACGTAAGTATGTGTATCTGAATATACTTCTATGACACGTTGCTCGTCTGTTCTCTCTTATGACTATAACCCTGTGCGGTAGGTTTTATATTATCCTTTCTCCATGGTGGAAGGAAAACAGAACCTGAAGCAACTGGGCCAGGTCAAAGGCCTTATAGCCGATTAGGGAGAGAGCTGGGGCATCCTAACCCCTTTCCAGTTTTTCTTGCTTTTTACTGCTCATGGAAGTGAAGTACATTAGATCTTGGCTGCCAAGGAATCCCAGCCGAGAGGTAACTAAAGGAAACAGCATGGCTGAAATCCAGTTAAAAGTTAAAATCCCGCTGGGCAATTTCTCCTTAATTGACAATTGCTGTCACTGCCCTGTCTAGCCACTTTACAAATAGCAAGCCTGTTAGCAAGAGCTCACGGAGAACGGTGAATGCTTCCTAAGGGAGCAGTGATTGCTTTGGCTGGACTCTGCTGTGGCTGTTTTCTGGCAATGAAGAGACTATAGTCAGACAATCGGAGGCGGTGGTAACCATTTTCTAATAACCACCTCAGGCTTTTGGCACCTAATTCTCTGGCACTGTCTAGGGAAGCTCTTTATGCTACTTCATGCTACTTATAATTCTGTTGAGAAATCTGACACTATCCGCCAAACTGCTCACCTCAGTGGGATCTAGTGTGTGCCCTGAGAAGTGCTCAAGAGGGTTCTGATCATCTCTGACAAGCAAACGGCAGAGAGGTTTTTAAAGATGGTCCCAGTTTGCACAGCTTTTTCCATCCGTGGTTCCATGGTGTTTGAAATCAGGTTGTAGTCCTGAGTTAATGACACAGGAAACATGTTGATGCTTGTATTGCCTACTTGGTTTTCTTGAACCTCACATGGACTGGCTTCATCCTGTCTCGAAGTCCATAGCACTATATCTTCCTTTCCGCTTCCTGTGCAGGCCTTCCTTTGGTTTGTGGGCTGTGCTATTTGTCTTGTTCCTTCAAGGCACACATTGAGTTGCTGGTCAAATAGAATTTAATATGAGCGACTTCTGCTACCTGCTAGTCATCCAATCCCAGGCTCGGATTTTCTTTCCCTATTTTTTAAACCCCAAATAGCTCGTTTTTCCTCTTTTCAAATTTGTTTATACTTTTCTCTTTCAACTCACCCTCCATGTTTCATAGTGATTAAGCAGGAGTTAGGCCTCTTTCCCAAACCTTGATTCTGTAATACCTTTATTCCTAAAGAGTTACGTTTACAAGACTAACATAAATATATTAAACTTGGTATTGGTTGGATGACTTCATAAACTCCAGATTCCTTGCTAGTTATTTGTAAAAGAGTTTGCTTAAAATCTCTGCTAATCTACCTGAATTTCCTTCTAAAGTCAGTTACATATAATGCCTCTAAAAACTAATTTTCTGTATTTTCAGTTTGGCCACCTCCTTTTGGGACTCTTCAGGGTTAATAAATCACAGAGATTAGGTCTTCATATGGAAAGTATGACAGCTCTAACATAGGTAAATACTGCTTAAGAAGAACCTACATTTCAAAAAAGGCTGGAGATTTTTTGGAGATCCATAATGTACTCCATGTACATCAGTTACCACAGTGAACTTTCTCCCTCTGGTTTATATTATATTCACATTGAATCATCCAGGGAGTTTGTTTTAGCCTGTACATACCATATATATTTCTGATCTGGGTAGATAAACCAGCCTTATAGATTTAAAGGAGATCGCATCAACTCTTTCCCCAGGAGGGAAGTTTTTGAGTTAGCCAAGAATCTGTGAAACTTAGCTCTTAACATTTCACTAGCTGCAGTTTATATTAAAATCTACTTTAGTCTAGGGTTAAGTGACGGCTATGGTCTTCACAGCATGGTGAGGGACCCTGGTGGCCAGATAAAGGGAAGCCCCTTATTCTTATTTCTGACTTTCCTGCAAACTTATATATTATGACCCTAATAGAAGGGCTTATTGCTTCTTCCACTAAATAAAAACAAAACAAAACAAAACAAATTTTAATGCTTTCCTCTAATTAAAAATAAAATTACAGGATTGCATTACTCTTCTAGTGCCCTTAAAGTTGTCAAAGTTTGCCTGCGGGCTATCCGAGGGCATGGACTGTTTCCGACTTTTATTTTATTCACAGAGCCTTACATGGTGCCTGGGTAGTATGGAAAACACTCGATGAATGAAATGAATGAACAAATGGAAAGATAGAGCCAGAGTCATATCTTAGTGGCCTAATTATATCTTTTCAGGGTAATGTAATATTTAAAAAGAGATAGTGATAACACATTTCTAAAAGGACATGAATGGCATATGTAACACTTCTCAAGAAGAAAGGATTCAGCTTCTATCACTTAATCAAGGTTTTTAATTACAGAAGCATTGAAAATTCACTGTGGCTGAATATGGATGAATCTTTAAAGCAGTTTGAAGGCCCAGGCTGCCCTTGTGAACATCAATACTCCCACGGAGCACTTTCCATGAAGAAAAGTGCGAGCTTGCTGTCTTTTCATCAACACTAGAATTTGGCTGACTGCCTGGTTTATCCCAGGACATTAGTCAGCCCACAAGTCCCACATTTGTTTATTCAGTCCAGAGCAAGTGAATACTGCCATTCTCCCATCTCCTTTGTTGGCAAATGCTTTGTTAACCTGAATTGAGTTCTGCAACGCAAAATGAAGTGACTAATCTTTTGGGGGGTTTCCCCCTCCCAGGTTCTTGTATGAGCAACTAAGTCTATAGGCCACAAAGCCCCACACTATCGTTTTTCCTCATGCTGCTCTTTTATTCTGATGGTTCCACATTGTACTTAAGGAAACCAATACCTTCCAGAGTGCGGTTGAATTGGCGCCACCATTAAGAAAAGGAGGTTACTAGGCTTTTTAGTATTGTGAGAAAATGCTGGTGGCCAGGGAAAGTTAAGTTGATTATTTATACTTAGGTAGTCCATTATGGGCATTTGCAACAGTTGTCACCTTGCACACTCAAAAAGTTTTCTAACTCTGAGTACGTGGGTCTGAAAGTACAGGAAATAGGAATCTTAATGCAAAATATTTTGGATGATCATATAGTTAATGTGTGGTAGATTTGGAATATGAAACTAAAAAAAATATATAAACTTAATCACTGGGCTATTTGTCTATCTACAAATATCTGTAAAATCAGACATTTTAGCAAAAGTTTGAGGACCTAATTTTCCGAATTGCCACTGACCATGAAAGAGTGATTAGTTTTAGAAGATAATTGTGATGCAACACAGTGCAAAACAGAGGCAAGGATAAAGAAAATAACAAAGGTTAACATTTTTGCCATAAGTCCCAGCCATTTTTTCCAGCATGTTGCACATAGCAGCTTGGCAAATAGTTCTCTTTGATTATTAGGCCTGTAAAAATTCTATTTGCTTCATAAAGTTTTTTTTTTTTAATTAATTTTTTAACTTAAGTATAGTTAGTATACAATCCAATATTGGTTATATTAGTTTCAGGTATACAATACTGTGTTTCAATGTTATTATCTCTTACAATGTGATCACCCCACTAATTCTAGTAATCATCTGTTTTGACTCTGACTGTGTTTACCATTGCTAACCTGTTTTTCTCTTCCTTTAACTTTTCTCTTCCTCTTCCTTTAACTTTTAGTCAGAGTTACCTTCCAGATGACTTCTTTCTACCACACTCCTCCTCCCCCATGTAGGAGAATGCAAGTACATGATAACGTTTGCAGTAAGAACATTGAAGAACTGCTGCCTGACTTCTAACCCAAGGCTTGGATTGGTACAGTCTTTTTAGCTTTTCAGTGTGAGTTTCAGGGATCACAAAGGTTGTTTTCATACCCGAGATCTGGAGGAAAGATGAATCTAAATGGTTTTTAAGATAGCTATTAGCTCAGGATATGTATATACACATGCACACACAAATACACACATACATACGTATATACATACATACATACATACATATACATATATATTTATAAATATTTATATTCAGGAAAATGTATAAATAATTGGGTACAGATGATGCACGTGCAGGTAAACAGAAATCTAAAGTGATAAAAGAGGTTGTCCTGTTTATCGCCATGCCACCCTGAACAAGCCTGATCCTGTCTAATCTCAGAAGCTAAGCAGGGTCGGGCCTGGTTAACACTTGGATGGGAGACCACCTAGGAAGACCAGGTGCTATAGGCATAAAAAATAAAAAATAAGGGATCGTAAGTTGACAAAGTCCTTGCAATCTGTGAGGTCAACCAGGAATTAGCCTCCTTAAAAAAAAAAAAAAAAAGAGGTTTCCTTTGTGGATACCTTTCTAGGCTTGATCTCTATATTTTTGGATTTGACTCAGTGAAAATCTTTACTGAGCATCTAGTGCATGCCAAACACTCTGCTACATTAAGAGGGCTTGGGGGCCTATACGGAGCCTATGCTACAGTCCAGATGGGATACAGGAAGGATGAAGAGAGAATATATATTATTATAGCACAAAGCAGAATAAAATGTAGTATACAATGGGCTTTGATATTATAGCGGAAGAGAGCATAGTTTATTAGTGGGGTCAGGAAATGCATTACTAAGGTGATGGCGTTGCTGGTCATGAAGGACAGACAGGATTTTGGCAGGTGAGGAGGCATTACAATGAGAGAGAATAGTAAGAGCAAAGCACAGTGGTCCATTAAGGGTAGAGGAAGGGAAATACAGGATGGCTGTGTTTATATTGTGAATACTGACCTGCATGTACACAGTTGCCTGTGCTGTCCTTGAACCACTGTTTACTCCAGAGCACCACATCCTCCTGCCTCTTTGCCAATCTTACCGACCTCTGGTTCTCAGTCACCTTTCTTGGCTGCTCTTCCTTAGTCTGAGCTCTACATGTTGAAGGGCTCCCGCATCAGCTTTTTTTTTTTTTTTAGCTCTCTTCTCCTAAGTTGCTGTAATTTAAGTATTAAATATTTAACATCTACATGCCAGTGACCTCCAAATCAGTAACTTTCCCCATGACACATGCCCTGACCTCTAAGCCATATATCAAATCATCTACCCAACATCTTTACATTTGCTTTCTAAATTTCTAGGCCCAAATCAGAACTCTTGATTCTTTGCTTCTCCCCTCTGCTAGAAATTCCGCTCTTCCACCAATCTTCTCCATCTTAGTTAATGGGCCTGCCATCCCACCAGTTGCTTAGGCCCTCCAAACTAGGAGCTATTCTAAATAGAGCCTTTTCTCTCACCCTTACCATATTATAACAAATCTTTTGAGTTTACTGTTACGCCACCCCAAACAGGTGACTATTGTTTTTGTTATGAGCCTTATGGTAGTAAGATTTGCCTCCAAATGTACATAAATTGCTTTGATAAAAATAAATATTAAATTTAAAAAAGATTAAATTTACAGAGATCGTCTCTTGATTCCTTTTCAGAAATTAACTCATAAGCCATCCAGACATGCCATATAGTCTTCAGTTTGTATGTGTGTTGGAATTTATTTCTCTCATCTTTCAAAAAGCTTCTACATTCTCTTGCCTTTCAGACCCAGCTGCTATGGATTAGATACACAAAAATTTGTCCCTGTATGTCTGTTATATAGTGATAATAACAATAATGATGAAAATGATAGTATTACTGCTACTTCTACTAACTAGCACCTATTAAGCTCTGCCATTCGCTGCAATAAGCACTGTACATTCACTGATGGTTCAGACCTCACAATCACAGTATGAGATGGATACTATTATTGTCCTCATTTTATACCTGCCCAAGGTCACACAGCTGGGAAGTGGCAGAGAACCAGACATAAACCTATTTCCGTTAGGCTCTAAAGCCCATGCTTTTAACCAAAAGTAATTTAAAAGTCACTGAGCAGAGGTAAATAAAGCTTATGGTGCAAAGAACATTTTGGCTGGCTACAGTGAGGAAGACATTAAGGCAAACCTCTAGATAGATGATATAGTATTAAAAATAGATCCTATTTACAACACCTTTTCCTAGGCCTCATACTCTATCCTTATGCAATTTTCAAAGTAATTTCATTTGGGGATACGCTGAAGAATTGCCATTCATTTTTTTTTTTTTCCTCAGTCCCTCCAATTGATAACTTCAATGACATCAGAAGTGAAAAGAGAGAAATTAGGGAGAAACATGAACCTAACAAGAGGATAATTAAATTACTAGAAAAAATTTCTAAGGGAAGAACACTACTTTGCAGCAATTTCAAGCTTTTTTCTTTCTGTACCAAATAAGCCTGAATGAAAACAGAAGAAATTGAATTAATCGGGATAAACCAGGTTATGCAATGGTAACAAACAACCTCAAAATCTCAGTGGCATAAAGCAAAGGATTATTCTCACTCATGACACATGACCCTCAATGGTCACAGTTCAGGATATATTATCCTTCTATTCAGCTTCTGTTTGTACCCCTATTTCTTCATTCTGGGCATAAAGGCTATTTTTGGCTTCATGTAGAAACTGCCTCAGGAACATCCCCTGGACACAGAAGTTTTTGGAATTATCATTGATTTTGTTTGAGATTTTGGAAGCAGATGAGAGTGTGAGTCGGCTCTGCCATCTACTCGTGTGCCATTGTGCAATGTCTTAACTTCTCTCAGTTTTAGCTTCCTTATTTGAACAGAGTTGTTATTCATTATTTGAACAGAGAAATTGATTGGATTTGAGAGAAGGCTAGAGATAATATTAGTAGAAATTGTTGATGAATTGGGTGAGGCAGAGGGAGGAGGCAAGGATGACTACTAGGTTTCTATCTCAAGTAACTGGGTGGTGATTCTTTTACTGAGGAGGAAGTAAGAGAATTGTGGATGTGTGTGTGTGGCGGGGGCGGGGGGAGATCAATTTTGGACATGAGGATTTGAAATGCTTGCTATACATATAAGTGGAAATGCTGAGTTGGAATTTTAATGGTGCACAAGTGAGTGGTCTGGACTGATAATAGAGATTTAAAAGTCCTTTGCACAAAGAAGATAATTGAAGCTATAGGAGTAGATGAGATATACTGCAAATGAGGAAGAAAGAAAGCCTAGGGTAGGCCCTGAGAACTTTTTTATTTAATGCTCTCCTAGAGGGTAGAGGATTCTTCAAAAAAAGTTTGTTTTTATGACCACACTTTCTTCTTTTCCTCTTACCGTTCTGGACACTGTAAAACTGCAGCTTTTTTTTTTTTTTTTTTTCCTGTGAGGAATAAGATTATGTTGACTACTTAGAGTGTTGGTGGAGAGGCAGGTTTTGGTAGGTTTCCTCAATAGAGATGTGTAAGTTTAAAAATAATTACTAAGGAGAATAGGAAGGAATGTTGATAAGTGAAAGGATTGAGGAGATGTATTGAAGTCCTAAGATAAGAGACCATATATTTCTTATGACAAAAATCTTAATAGTTATAACATTTTACTTAGGAGTGCTCAGCCTTCTAAGCACCAAGATGACATTGATCCTGTGCTGGGAGTTTGCCAGGTGAGTGCAATATAGGAAGATACATGTATGGATTTTAAGATGCATTGGTGAGTAGTTCAGATTGCAATTACTTGCAGTGCTTTTAGGGGAAGGTTGATGGACTGTGAGGAAATGAAGACCTAGGAGCTGGGAGACTCCATGAGTTTAGAGAGCAGGAGTATGTGAGTAAGGGTCCTGAGAGCACTAAAGGAAAGGTAGCTGGGTCAGAAAATGTGATATTTGCCATTAAGATTTTGTGTGTGGAACCATTCTTAGTGGTGATGAGGTTTGGGATGTATTTTTGGTAGTCTGTGTTGAGTGGAGGTGGGATTTGTTATTGTGTATTTGAGGTCAAGAAACAGTAGATTGAAGGTGTTGGGTAGATATCCCACAGAGACACTAAAGTTTTCTACAATGATGGCGGAAGTTGGGGTTAGAGGGAAAAGATTATTATGTCTTGAGAATGTGTTCAAGAGGTCAGTAGATGATAGAAACATAGAAGTGTGCATGGTGGTATAGTCAGATGGCCTGGGTGCCAGGGTGGAGGTGTGATTGTTCTAAAGTGACATTAAGGAGCCAATAAGTTGTTATCTGTAGTTCTATGGTCAGTGAAATACACAACATAATGTTGTGCTTTTTTAATTTTACATAAGGAAGAAGATTCCAGAAGGCATAGTGGTGTGGGGAGAGAATCCAAAGAGAGGAAGTATAGAGCATTAAGGGGTTAAGGACACAGGAGGTAAATTGACTTTCTTTTGGCATACGATGATTATAGGAATGGAAGCCTTAGTTGGAATTAATTGACCACAGTCATTTGGTGACACATACGTCTAAGGGTCTGAGGTGGGATCTGGCCAAGTCATGTGTGGGCTGGCTCACTGTGTGAACACCGAAGTCATAAAGGATCTGACCATGGCCTGCCTCCTGTGTGGAGGGTGGGGGATCAGGCCTCTTCTCCCTGGGGGTGGTCTCAGGATGTGTTGAGTGGCCATGTGCAGGACAGTTTCATTTAACATCACATTTCTCGCCTCATGGTAAACCTGAAAGGTGGCACAATAATAATGATTAGAAAATATCTGCCTTTTCTCCATCCCTGGAGTTGTGAAGATTCAGTGCGATCATTTGTGGGAAAGCACTTTAATAACTCTAATCACTGAATGTATGCTAAGATTTATTGTTACTCACACCTTTGATGTATTTCTCTTTTGCTCATCCATGTATTTGTAACATAGTTCCTAGGATAATAAGGGTTTCCCTTTGATAAGCCAAGATTTTTTATTTATAGTGTTAGGCTGGCACTTGGGCTGATTCTCTTTAGTGATTATGTAGGCTTGATGTGGACTGGCATCTTTCCCTGGAGTTTAAGTATCTTCCTCAGCAGCTTCATATGGCCAGAAGCTCCATCTCTGTGTCTTTCTGTTTCAAAGCCCAGACTCCAATCTAGGCCACCCACCAAGTTCCTTGCTCCAGTCTTAAATACGCCTCCAGCTCCTGGCTCATTTGCAGAACTGAGATGATTGGCATGCCCTAAGCAAAGGTTGCCAATCTAGTCTAGTTTACCAGGTATCCCTTGATGATTTGACAGGAAGGTGTCCACAGAAAAGTGGTATTAGACTCTGAAAACTGCAGTTTTACAGTGTCCAAAGTCTTATAGACTTTCACAAGGAGAGGCAGATATGATTCTAACTAAGAAAAAGGCATTCCTTTATTAATGCCCCTACCTCCCTTTGAAGTTGAACTGAGATTGTACTTGAATTTTTGGATGCTAAATTTTCTTGGAAGGGTAAGGGGAGCACCACCGTGATGAAATAGATATTTTAGGGTAATTTCCAAGTAGGTTTATTAGCTTTGTTGTATCATCACTTTTTTACTGTCAGTGATTTTTTTTTTTTTCCTTTCATGGCCTGGAATATGGAGACTGTTCTGGAGAAACCGCATGTCTTGAAGTAATGGGATGCACCTATCTCCACTGTTTGATGAAGCACAGCACACTTGATCAACTATTAAGAGTGTACACATTATTTTTAGTAAAATATGATTCAGTCTTGGGAAGAAAAACTGTGCTGTACATTCCCTTTACTCAGTTTACAATATTCAGTGATGTATTCTTCTATTCAGCATCTGTTTGTACCCCTATCTCTTCATTTTGGGTATAAGGGCCATTTTTTGGCTTCATGTAGAAACTGCCTCAGGAATACCCCCTCGACGCAGTTCTTGGAACTATCACTGATTTTGTTTGAGGCTTTAAATGATTTCCTGGAAGCTAATTATCCCCAGTGACTTCTTTCTCTGATAGCTCATATTGAATTCTCTCCAACTCTCTGATTTTATTCATTTAAATCATTCCCAACTTCCTTTACATCTCAAGAATTAGTGCCATCTGAGTGATGAAGAGTTGACATTTACTAGGTAAACATTAGTTTGTTTAAAATTCTTGTTCAACAGGGACTTACATTTTCTACCTTGGTATTGTGACTTTCTGGCTTCTTGAGAATTTCCAAAACCTTGTGTGTATCCTTTATCACGGCACTCAAAAATTCATGGGGTGTCCTCATCAAAGCATGGGAATTTGGGAGGAAAGGTATTTTGTTACAGTCTCCCCTTTCCACAATCAGTTTCTGGAAAAAAAATACCCAGTTGCCAAGAATAAACACATTTTTGATCCTTCTTCTTTTCTTTTTGTAGGCCAGTGAAAATTTAATACTTGAGTATTCTTTGTGGAATTGCACAGGCATATTCAGATGGAGAAGAAAGAAAACAGATCTATAATGTGTCTTTTATTTAGGAGACTGGACTTAATCATTGTCATCTTCAGTCCTTAGTGGTGCTGCCAAGGCAGTGTGGTCAGAATGAGGGTGGGATGTCACATAAATGAAGCTATGGGGAACATGAGCTGGGTTGAGTCATGTAAACTACTGTCTCAACTTCCTCACCTAATACAGCACCAAAATGTGTTGTAGTGATTACAGAGTGCTGACCTAAAAGGAAAATGGAAGGGATGAACACACACACACACAAGCAGCTATGTGTCTAGAAAGGATGTGGAGAGCTGAGATATGAAGGAAGAATAAGGCATCTCTTTTGAAGTACATAGCCTACAGTGGTTAGTGCTGTGCTGGCCACATAGGAGGGGTTCTATAATGTTTGCGATTGAACTATTTTTTGAAAGAATACTATGAGGTACAAAGCAAAGAGCCCAAAATATCTTTATAAATCTTAAGAAGTAGGCCTTTGTATTCCATATTTTGCTACAAAACATAATTCCAAAAAGCAAACTGAGGTGTGAGTGAGGAAAGTAAAAGGAGTTGACAAAATTGGAAAGTGTTCAAAGTCTATATTTTCTACCCAGATTGTTTTTCTCTCATTTTCCTCTTCCTATTTCAGGAAACTGAATATCCTTCTGTTTCATCAGCCTCTTATTTTCTGACTCAAACAAGATAACGACTATAATTTGTTGAGCAGGAACCATGACTTGCTGATTTTTACAGCTCCCAAGCATATCACAGTCCAGTGCCAGGCACATAAGAGGGACTTACTATATATTTGAATGTTAGTTTTGTCTTTACTTCATCTTTCTTTTCCAGATGTCCTTTTTTTTTTCATTCTCTGTACAAACATAAGGAAAACTTTCTCTTCATTCTCTCTCAATTTAATCAGCTACTCTACACTCCTATTTTCTTGTTAAGAGCTATGAACGAAACATAAGGGTCCTGGCCAATCAGGGAAAACAGACATTGAATAAATAACTATAGATGTGATAAATATTAGGGCAGGAAAAGTTTAGGATGCAAGATGATAATCAAATCTAGGAGATCATAGGAGGTATTCTTGGGGAACTGTGAGCCGAAGGAAAATAAAATTTGACTACATGAAACTGGGAGATCAGACAGGCAGTGGAAGTGTATTTCAGACAGATGGAATAGTTTGCACCAAGCCTGGGTTTGAGAGACAGCATGGTTTGTTTAAAGAAGCTGAAAGGTGGGCATGGTTTATTTAAAGAAGCTAAAAGGTGGGCTTCTCACTTCTCCTAGCAGGAGAGTGAGAGTATAACTCTTAAGAGGACTCTATTTGACTCCTTTCTAGTGGCATGTGTGGTCTCTGCAATGACAATAACATCGGTATTGCAATACTGAATACTCTTTTGGTAAGCATAGATACATGCTTTTTCAATTTGTTTGCTTGTTTTTTCCAAGTCATGGACAGTAAACCAACAAATGAAATGTCAGCAAGCTTCAATAGTATCTCCCACTAAGTTCCTTATTCTAAATTCTTGAGTTCCTTAAGTTCTACGACTGGCAGTAAAACTAGTGGTCAACCTATTAATTAAGCTCCAATGAGTATCAGCCACGCCCAAATCAGTGGTACATCCTATTAGGCTGAGCTTTTCCTGTGCTGCAGTAAAGCATGGAAGTTATCCCAGGGGCCCATGAGTTGGTCTTCTTGCCATAAGAAGTTGAGTTACATATTCCTGTAAAACAAGATGAGGGTGATGGCCTGACCTTTCTCATTGCAGGTTATCCTTCTTTTCCTTTTCTAAGCTTTTTCAGATGCTTCTTTAAAATTTCATTCTCTTTGTATCAAAATACTCAAGTGGGATAGAGGTGGGGTATACAGAGTGATAACCTACACCCAAACTCCTGTCTTGTAGGTCCCTAAGCAAGGTCTTGCACCCTACACTCCTCTGGCATTATGACATCTGGCTAGCCCATGGGTAATGGAGGGCAAGCAAGAATATAGTTAAATAACAGATTCCCAAAGCACACAGACTTTTTTCTCAAATTAATCACGATAGCCGAGAAATATTGATAGGCAACACAAATTGTACACTCAACGAACTTCATTAAAAGTGCTCCAGTATCCCCATCAAAGAGAGTGGAACACTGAGATATATATGATTGTACAGGTATTGGTGAGCATATTCTCTAATGCCCAGATGCCTCAGATTTAGTGGTGACAGAATCCCATTTATTTCATGAAAACCAAATAAAGTTTGTCCTGACAATGGTTAGAAAGTAGGATCAACATTACTTTATGAACATATAAGACTGTAAAATCATTTGTTATTGTCAAGGAGTTGGAGTAGGGTATGGGATGAACATACATGATTTTAAATTGCGTTTTTGGTGACAGAATAGGAGTCAGCAATGTTCTGAAGGAACCAGAGTTCATTGATTTCATTAACTGATACATCAAAATTTATTGACCTATTCTATGTTCAGGCACTATATTTGGTCGGTCCTGAAGACACTAAGATGAATAAGGCATGGTTCCTGCCCTCCAAATGCCAATAGTCCTTGGAGAAGACATGTAAACAAATGAATATTATACAATATATGTATTCCAATTAAGGTAGGTAGGAAAGTCTAAGTCAATTGAATGGTCAATTTCACTTGAGGGGAGGGTTGTAGTCAGGGAAGACTTCCCAGGAAGAGTGATGTTTGCTAATGAGTAAGCATTTTCCAGAGAGAAAGAAGAATAAAGACATCCTAGACAAAAGGAAGAGTATATAGGAAAACAAAGTGACATGTGACAATAGAGTACATGGAAGAAACTGCAATCAGACAGAATAAGAATGTGGGGCACATGGTAGAGGTCATTACTAGTCATGGCCAAGGCCATAGAAGTGTAACATATGCCTGCCTCTGGGGCACACAGAGGTACTAACTTTCTGCAAAACAGTTTATATACTTACTTATAACCTAAGATAGACATTAATAGGAACTCACAGAACCAGAAATCAATGCATATGTAAATGACCTAAAAAGGCATTTTGTCCAGTGTAGTTGTTAATTTTGCCTAACCCAAAGGATGTGAATTTGGGAGGATACAGACCTGTAGTAGCTGGCAGCCATCTTGTGACACATGGGGCCTGAAAGCAGAGTCAATGCAGAGGGACATAGTGGACAGATGGAGGAAGATTAAATTCCTATGACATGATTCAAACCCTGGATAAGCCACACCTGAAACATGTTTATTTCTGGGCTCTTTAGTTAGGCGAGATAACTCAGGTTGAATTGTTTGCTTAAGTCAGTTTCTTTCTTTCTTTTTTTATTTTGTCAATTGCAACTTACCAGATACATCTAGCCTCTTCATTTTATAGTTCAGAACATTAATAATCCAGTATGGCAAAGTGGCTTGCTCTCAAACGGCTAGTTAAAAACTGGACCCAGGGGGAGAAAGATGGAGTAAAAGGAGTCAAATATGTGGTGATGAAAAGAAATCTAACTCTGGGAGGTGAACACACGATATAAATATATATATGCCTTATTGTTAAAATATACAGCTGAAACACTGGATTTCGTTAACCAATGTCACAATAAAAAATAAATAAACAAATAAAATGAAAACAAAGAATAAAAAAAGTCTATTAGAACATAAAAAAATAAATTAAATAAATAAAAATAAAAACTAGATCCAGGTCTTTTGACTCAGGCTTACGAACATCCAGCATTTTTAAAGCATCTGCGTATAAGGGCCTACATATTTGTGTACTTTAAAATCTGTTTTGCAATAGCCACATATTTGAGAGTATGATTGAGTTTAGTTTAAAAATCATATTTCTGAGTGACAATGTTGTAGAAAGAGCATTCAACTAAGAGTCTGGCATTTTAGGTTCATGGTTTACTTTTGCCACTAATTATCTTTGTGACCTTGGTCATATCTCTCTGGGCCTCAGTTATTCATAGGATGTGATTATCTCTAAATCCCCTTCCATTTCTGAGATTCTAAGCATAAGTACATTCCATTTTCAATTATCCATTGTGGATCTTACGTATTTCTACATACCCCAGGAAAATATTCCTTTTGAATTATTTTGATATTATTGGGTTCAACTCCACAACTATTTACCGAACACGCATTATGGGCTAGGTATTACAAAAACAAATAGTTATTTCTCGTTGGTATTTCTTACTTACTGTTGTATTCTCAGATGCAGTTTGAGATCGTTTGTAGCCCCAAAGCCTTAAACAATGTCTTCTAATTCAGAGAATGAATAATTCCAAATAAGAGCAGGATTAGAGAGAGAACTAGACTGTCACTGTGTATCAGTCAGGGAGGTGATGCCATGTCTCCAGCAGTCAGAGGGAGGGATAGAACAGAGTCCCAAGAAGTGCACGCAGACCAGGAACCAAATGTGTGTGAAAGGTATATTCCTGCCCACACAGAATTGTTTGGGGATCATAAATCTTTAGAAGAAAACATAAATGTGAAAGTTCATGCTAATATGGTACAATTAACACTAAATATTAATATTATTACAGACCATTACTTTTGCATAGTATAAATTGTTTTACATACATATTGGCCCCTGCCACTAATTAAAATGTTATTTTCTCTGTTTGTTAATTTCTGTGAGGCTAACATTGTCTTCCACTTTATAAAGGGACATAGGAAAGCACTATTTGTCAGATGTTTCAGGCAAAAGAGTAAGAAGAGAACAGTTATACTGTTGAAAATAAATAGCCATTGTCATTATTTTATTTCTACCAATAACATAATCCCTTTACTCCTCAGAGCTATTTAGAACAATGTTTTCCCTATTCAAAAAGATTATTTAGAACATGTGTCAAATCATTACTACCTCAGCAAAGTAGTTTAAAAGCATCTGTGCGTTTAGGCTGGTAAAATATGAAAAAATCCCCTAGCATTTTTACATCAAGTCATGTGTATTTAATGTATACCACCTCAAAGAGGAACATTACCACCCCAGCATTATGAAGTGAGGAGAGAACTGAGAGATTTCTAAGAATATATGGGTGTAATTTTCTGTTAACTGAGAGTGATTGATAGTTCTTGGAAATCTGCCTCCAAAATAACCAGTTTGCAGCACCCTTAGTTTTATTTGATAGAAAGGAAACTGCTTGCCGCTTACTCATATAGTTTCCAGAAACTGTCTTTACCATCATAATTGCATAAATTGCTGTGACTATAATATGCAAAATCTATGTTTACTTAATTTAGTTTTTTTAAAACTAGTGTTCTTTTGACTGTTCTTATTATTTCTATTTGAGAGTTGGTTGAAGTAAGAGCATATATGTAAAAGTTACATGTAGTCTAGATCTAAAGTTACCTAGGAGATTTTAATAAAATTTAAGGTCTTAGAATTTAAATATCATATTTCTAAAGAGAGGAGTCTTGTTTTATTTCATATGCATGGACAAAGAACAGCTATATTGCACTAGTAAAAATAGTTTCCAAATAAAGAAGAGTTAAAAGAACAAGGCAAGCTGAATTTATTTTATCTGAAGAACTTGTTTTAAGAGAAATCATGAAACTATCACTAAATAATCTTTGATGAAGTCTTTCAAGAAGTACTTGAGAGACTCATCTGGTCACTTTAGGATACATGGCACACTATAAGTAAACTTCAGACTTCGTATATATTTGTTTACTTTTGCCTCTCAGTTAAAATCTTTGTCCATGCCAACACTCTCAGTGTGTTGCTCATTCAGATGCCACTTCTGGGAGCTGGAAACTCATTGGTTGGGAATGAGTTTCTTGGGACCATTTTGCTTTTCTCGGCCTTTACTAGGTTTCTGTACTTCTGCATTCTCCACCCTGTCCTTGCTCTGAGTCCAGAGAGGGGATCTGCATAGTGGACCATGGTTCAGAAACAGTCTTTGTCCTGAAGAAGTTCTATCTGGTTCCCTAGGCCAGATAGATCAGTTTGCCATAAAATTTTCATAGGGCCAATATCCACTCTTTAGACTTCCAGTCTGCCACTGATATGCTAGACCATTGTTCTTCCATGTCATGGGTATACCATTGGTGGTAGAAGAGAGGATTTTAGGTGGTACATGGATAAATGTTTTATTTTGATTGCTATGTATTTTTGATGCATATGAAAAAATATTAGTTTTCATTTATGGCAGTGATATGAAGTTTCTTCTTTAAATACATTTACTTAAAAATTGTGAGTTGATTTAAAGACAAATATTAATAAGAATTCTGGAGGAACTCAAGTATGGCAGAAAACCCCATGAAGGTAGCATGTGAATAAGTGAGGTTTGGGGAGCACTGTTATAAACCCTACGCTAGTTCTTTGCTTATCCCTAAGCACTTAAACTTGTTATACTCTCTCAAGAGTCACAACATCCTTTGCATTAGGAATGTCAGACAATGATGAGGAAACACACTTCAGAAGATTCTAGGAGATCTTTAACAAGAAAGTGGTGATGAATATGAACGAAGGAGGCTCAGAGTATGGTTGAAGTAGAGAAAAGAACATTGAGACTCAACAGTTGGGATTTGGGAAGGTTTTCTGAAAGAAAGAAGACTTAATTAGGTTGAACGAGAGCTAGGCAGGTAGAAAAGAAGAGACAAAGAATGATGTATTTCAAGCTCATTTCTTAAACCACAACCCCAGGTTGTGAGCATTTGGGTCTTAATTGGGGGGAGGTGGGAAGGACCTGGCTATCTGTAACTTCATTTCTGCCGCAGGCATTCAAGTGCGTACAGTGTGGTATTTACTGCTCCCCCCTCAAAGAACAGACAGAACAGGGTGATAGTCTTTTCTATGACCAGTTCCACCCACCAATGGGCAAACAGGGCAAGAGCAAAAGAGGTGGACCATAGAGGGACTACCACCCACCTGAAAGAAATAAAGGAGCAGAAATGAGAAGGGATTTTTTTTTGTATTTAATATATTCCATAAATGTTTTATTTTTATTATCTAGGAGTGTCTTAGAGAAAGGAAACTGTTTCTAAGAATGGGGCTCTGCTGAAACCTCTGCAATACTTGGAAGTGTGAGGGCAGGGAGCAGTGCTGAAGTTCTTCTCTCCTCAGCAGAATTTGTGTCTTTCCTTCTTAAGTCAAGCATGTTTGATAGAAAAGTCAAAAGGCAGCCTTGGTTTGGAAAGGTTTGAGTTCCTTTTTGAACATAAACAAATAAAAATAATATGCTCTTCACAATTTACAATAGCGAAGATATGGAAGCAACCTAAATGCCATCAACAGATGATTGGATAAAGAAATTACGGTTCATATATACAATGGAATATTACTCAGCCATTAAAAAAAAAATGAAATCCTACCATTTGCAATGACATGGATATACCTAGAGGTTACTATGCTGAGTGAAATCGGCCAGATAGAGAAAGATAGATACCATATGATTTCATTTATATGCGGAATCAAAGGAACAAAAAGAACAAACTAATCAAAAACAGACTCACAAATATAGTGGACAATTTGGTGACGGACAGAGGGGGGTGGTTGGGGAGCTGGGAGAAAGCAGTGAAGGGTTAAAGAAGTACAAATTATTAGTTGATAGTTGGTCACGGGGATGCGGAGCACGGCAGAGGGAATGCAGTTAGCATTAATACATTGGCTAGGTGGTAAACCAGAGGAGAGAAGGAGTAATTAAGTGGATCATTTTATAAACTATATAAATGTCTAATCAATGTACTATATACTTGAAACTAATTTAAATAAATAAATTTAAAAAATAATAATATGCTCTTTCAGAATAACAAAGAACAGGGTGTCTAAAATATAATGTGGGCCATGTACATCATTAAAATATTCTAATAGATACATTACAAAAATAAAAAGAAACGGGTGAAATTAATTTTAATAATATATTTCACTTAACTCAATATACTTAAAATATCATTTTAATATGTAACAAATATACAAAATATTAAGCTATTTTGGATTTTTTAGTGTAAATATTTAATATCTGTGGTATATTTTCCACTTACAGCACATGTCAATTAGGATGTTAAATTGTCATTGGAAATAATATTTAGATTTTATAATGTTTGCAGTTGATAAAGTAGATGCACATATCTAAATAGTTTCAAACATACTTAAAGTTTCCCAATAACTGAATTGAATATAAGCTGAATATAAATTATTCTTTTTTTGATTAAATTAAGTGAAGATAAAATCTCAGTTCTTAAGTTCTATTATCCGCTATATTTCAGGTGTACAATGTCACTTGAGTCTAGTAGCAAATGCATCAGATCATAATATAGAAGAAAAAGGTTCAAAATAATTTTTCTTTGTTACTTTTCTTCTGTAATGATTATGAAGGTGGGAATTTCGTAGGACGCTGGGTGATAAAAGCACATTGGATAAAGGTACAGAAAGCCTCATTCTAGATGAGGCTCTATCACTGATCATGTTTTTCTCTCCTATACTTTGAAGAGAATGATACCTGCTTCTCTGCCTTGTTGGTTTTTGCAGAAGGTGCTTTGAAGATCCAATGAAGTCCGTAAATAATGGATTTCTGGGGTTTGAATTGTTCTCAAACATCTTAACCAATGGTTCCCAAGTGCTTATTCACAGACCAAGTGTTTTGTTCCAAGTGACATTCTTCCATATTTTTAAGCTTGTTTTACCAAATCTTTTCTTAAATGGGTTTAACAACTCTGGTTCCTCCAAAAATTTTCCTTCCTAGGTCATGACTTCAGTTTCACTATCCTGGTCCCTCTCTACTGAACATGTTTTTGTTTGTGCTTATCCTTAATTGCGATATCTTGAACTGAATGTACTTAAGATAAGACTTGACCAGTGTAAGGTAGAATACGGTAGTCATCTGCCTGATCTAGATACTATGCTTCTATTAATGCAGTCTCTAGCTTTTGTATTTGCTTGCTTTTCAATTTTTTTTTCTTATTTTGGTAGCCACAGTCACTTGACTCATCTCGAGCTTATCAGTAACTGAAACCCCTGTTTTCCCTCTTCCTGTACTTGCTTGATTAATTTCGTTGCACTTTCTGAAATGCTTTTTTTTTTGATAAACAGAAATTAATGTGCTACATAGTATTTGAAGCAGCTATATCTTTTCTTACCCCATCCAACATTTAAAGCCATATTGCATTTAATTTGAACACAGAGTGAGCAGGATCTTTGAGGAGTCTTAGAAAAGTGCCTCTCAAACTTTAACAAACACACATCTTCGTTAAAATGCAAATTCTGATTCTGTAGCTCTGGGTTAAGGTCCGAGATTTTACATTTTTAACAAGCTCCCATGGATTACATTTTGAATAACAAATTTTTAAGATATCTAAAGGGTTTTCTTACAACCAATCCTCCTACATTTTTTCCATTATCAGATGAATATGCATTTTCTCACTCTAAACCATCTCTGAGATCCTTTAAAATCTTTGCTGGGGCTTATGTATGCAGTTTTGACATTCTCGGCTCTTTAAGGGAAGAACCATGTATATTCTTCTTTTGGATTTCCTCATAGTCTAGTAAAATAGAGTGTTAATAAATAGTGCCAATTTTTATTGAGTTTGTTTGGATGCCCTGAAAGAGCTGAAAAAGGCCACAATCATGGAACTAACAACACCAAAGCAGTTGTCATTCTCTAAAAAATATTTTTCCAATGACCTTGTATGAGATTTTATTTTTATTTTCTTCAGTTCTGATTCATTTTGTCAAAATTAAGAAGAAGTCAATGTAAAACATAAATATAGGAGATGATTAATTTCATTAGAGGGTAGAAGTGAGAGGAATGCTGAAAAAAGTTGTGGTGGTCTTGTCTTAGGTGAAAAAAACAATTTATGGGAAAGTGAATTTAATCTTGTTGGAAGGTTTGGGGTTTCTCAATGCCATTTACACCCTCAGATGCAGACCAACCCAAAGTGGGGTAAAAAGTGTTTCTTTTTCTTTGCAGAATAAAAATTTGTTCCAGTTTTTCTTTTTTTCTTTTTTCTTTTTTAACACTTTTCTTGATTTCTTTCTACATTTCCTCTTAGATGCCTGTCTCTCCTCTACTGTTATAACTTTCTTCTTAACCTTCTTGGGTTCATCTACTCGTATTTGTCACACTTCTTTGACAACCTACAGTTTGTCAAAGTATCTTTCTAGTAATCCAGATATTCTTCACCTGATATCTTTAATATGGTTTTAGCAGAGTCATATAGAGCAGCATTGTTTTATGGAAATGAATCGACAGAACCTGCCTGTTCACCAAAGCAGGGCTGACAGGAGTCGGAAAAAACAAGGTTGCCTCATACTTACAGGTCTGAAAGGGACTCATTGGAGGGTTTCATGCTTTCTATTAAACTTCAGAACTGGTACTGTATGAATAATCACAGAAGACATGAGATGTGAAAAAGTACCAGTTTGACTGGCTCTTTGCAATCAAATGCTGCCAGCCCTGTGTAAAAGCAATGGGTTTTCTCTAAGCTGTTGGTAATGATGCAAGAACAGACCTTCCCCCTCTTTGGCTCTCTTTAGTAAAATGGCTGCCAAGGTATTTTGGAACAGAAACTGAAAAATATATTGACCACTGGAAGATAGTAACAAGGGTCCTTTGATATTTTCTGTGTTCATTGTGACGAAGCTGGCATCCATTTCTTCTTAGGTGAGGATCCTGAGATATCATTGGTTGATACAAGCTAGCGATCTGACTACTTCTTCAGCTCAGGATACACTGTGGGGGGAAAGCCCTGTGTGGGTCAGGAGTCTTTAAGGAACAGCAGTTTACAGATTAGTTCTAGTGGAGTCCATCAGGGAGAAGAAAGAATCTAAACACAATGGGAAATGCTTAACAGTTAAAACCAGGCCTCGTTTGTGTGGTCCTGTGTTTCACCACATTGGTCTATGGAAATAGACTGGTGGAAAGAAGACTGGATTTCTGATAGTTTATGAAGCCTAAAGCCTGTTGAAGGCTCTTTATAAAGTAGTAAAGAAAATGGTAAAACCTTTGAAACTTCAGGAAAGTTACTTAATAGCTCTGATTACTACAGGCCACCAGGTTGTTGGGTCATGGGACCATGGCTACTCTATGAAGAAAATAGGAGGGTGGGCTGAATCAGATTCCGGAACAACTCCAAAATACACTATGAAGTTTCAGGAGGCTAGTTATTTTTATTTAAAAAACAGAGTTATCTTTTTTCATCAAGAATTAACCTATTCTCATTAAAAATATCATAAAATTTCAATAAGCTGAAAACTAAACAGTATAACCTCTGCTCCCACCAC
Organism: Pteropus medius; assembly: GCF_902729225.1. Lineage (NCBI taxonomy): Eukaryota > Metazoa > Chordata > Mammalia > Chiroptera > Pteropodidae > Pteropus > Pteropus medius. Next base: position 7,914,955 of record NW_024349222.1, on the reverse strand, counting down.
CTAGAATAAACCCCCATTCATACTGCGGTACATTCTTTTTGTTGTTATTTTGTTTTCTGTGCTTTAAACAAAAACACAATTATGTCCATATGGTAGATATAATTTTGACTCCTTTTTAGACTTTAGCTTACATCATAAGTCAATTTCATGTTGTTTCAAAGTTGTCATGCACATTTTGTCATGTAAGTTTTAATGGCTGCTTTTGTAGATTTATACCAAAAATTACTTATTCATTCTCATGTTGCTAGATTTTTTTTTTTGTATTATAACTATTTTAAATTTATTTTTTATTAAAAAAAAATTTTTAGGCGAGGCAACCCTTGGTTGACCTTACAGATCGCAAGGATCTTGTCAGTTTACAATCCTTATTTTTTATTTTTTACACCTACAGCACCTGGTCTTCCTAGGTGGTCTCCCATCCAAGTACTAACCAGGCCCGACCCTGCTTAGTTTCTGAGACAGGATTGGGCTTGTTCAGGGTGGCATGGCAGTAGACTTGTATTATAACTAATGAAGCCATATGTCTCAAGTGTTTTGGATTAATTCTCCAGAATTGATTCTCAGGAAAGTTATTTACTATTATGTGATAGGCAGAGTCTCGTAGGTTTATGAGTGAATTCCTGTGTGATTTAAAAGGATTGTGTTGTCTAGGCCAGTATCTGAAACTGTGTTTCCAACCTAGAGTTGGCACTTGTCACCTAGGTCACTCTCTGCTCTAGCCTCACCTGCAATCAGTTCTATATGGCCTGAACCAAGGAAATGGCATTCTGAGGGTTAAGGAAACTAACTAATTGCTCTTCTGAGCATAGTATGCAAATCAGTTCAAGAGCGTCCCTGGGACTTGCTCATGCTCAGTGAGCTGAAAACTCTCCTTCAAGTGCTCTTGTGGTTGGGTTCCTATGGGGATGGGGTTGGAGTAGTGGGGAATGTGTGTGGGCAGGCTTGTTTATGAGCTATGTAATCTTGGGGAAGACTCCTCTTCTGAGATTCGACTCAGTTTTTCCATCTGGTGCTCAACCTCTTGAGTCGTTGTGACAATTAGAGAAAATGTGAAAGAATTAGCACCCAGTCCATAATGGATACTCAAAAAAGTTAACTATCATTACCATTGTTGTTGTTGTTTGTGCTCTACTAATCTCTTTTTCCAAGAGCTTCACTCTATCTCTCCCTGCCCTTCAAATACCCATAGTCAAAGGCTGACATACTGCTTCAATCACAATGTACCTTTATGGAATCAAGATTTTTCACCCCTTGATAAAGAATATTGATACTCTTGATGATCTGACCACCAGATTCACCTACTCCCAGAAAGTGGTATCTCTCCAGCCTCGATTCCTTCCCTTTTACCTGAGCATACCAGAGTTTCTACCTTCTTTAGTTCTGTTTTTTCTTCTGTCTGAGCTTAAACTTTAAAGATTGGCTAAGGCAAGAATTTATCAGAACTTTATTTAAGGAGGAGCAAATAATTACCTATAGCATATGTCTGTAGCAAACTGGGCACTATACAAAACATAAAGAAGATCATGCTTATTAACTTCACAAAGAAGACACTCAACTCTAGTTAGCTGATAATTGAATAAGTCAGGGGTCGAGAAGGAACCAAATGAACACAGACTAGATATTTCCATTTGGCTGAGCTGCAGCTTCTGGGCAGGCCTCAGATGTGAGCCATAGGAAGAAATCTGGAAGGACATACAATATCAGAGGATGCTTTGTGACTGATGATAGAGGCCTAGGCTGAAGAAAGGCAATGGAATCAAGAAGGCTTAACAGCGAGATTTGCTCACTGGGATTGGAAGGAGGATGTGAAATAGGAATTACATGATTAAATCTATGTCATGATAATAAAGATAATGTGATCGTTCTAATAGCTTGCTATGCGCTAGTTCCCATGTTAAGAGCTTTACATGTGTAATCCCATCCAAATCTCATTTAGTAGGTATTAGTATCATCCTTATTTTGCTGATGAGAAAATTGAGTCTTAGAGAAACGAAATAACCTGCTCAGGGTTATTAACCTGGTAATTAGGGAAGCAGGAATTTAGACATGTTATTTTCTAAAGCTTGGGTTCAGATAAATAAACCTGGCGGCAATGGAAAGATAGATTGAATGGGGCAGGGTCCAGAGGGATGGGATGTAGAGTGGCTGTTTATGGAGTGATTTCAGTATTCAAGAGAGATAGGAGGATCTGAAGTAAGGGAACTGCAGTAGGAAGGTGCAGATATGAGATCTGGTAAGGAGGTACACTGCAATTGTGGCTCCCACATCTTGACGAGTATCATTCTCTGTGGAAGTTTTGTTTATTTATTCCCAAAGCATACTTCAAGCCTTCTGAATTAGACTCTGGGGTAGAGCTTGGTATTTTTACAAAGCACCTAGTTCTGAAGCTCTGCTAGGTTCAAGAACCACAGCTCTATCATCCTGGATTTAGATGTTTAGGGTAGAACATGAAAGAGGGAGGATTTGGGAACAACATGTTTGAGAATTCTGTGGGTACCCTCCACTAAGTTAGGAAGTAACAATAATTTTGAAAGATAAGATGCTGAATTCAGTTTTGGACATGTTGAAATGAACCACTCCTGTGGGAAGCTAAATATCAAAGTCTAAAGCTTGGAGTAGAGGTAAAGCCTACAGATTTAGATTTGGAGGTCATTGGTATTTGGAAGGCGGTTGCTCTCTGTTTTACATGGAATTTCAAAAATACCCAAACATTTATTTTCTTCCAATAATCAAATAATTGCTCTGCATAAGTACAATGTACTTCAGTACGTTCCCTTTCTGACCCTTGATTGAGTCTATTGCTTTTTAAATTTAAGTTACCATTTTTATAATTTTTTGAGTCATGCTTTGTTGTATTATTTGCACCGTCTCATTGGATTCAAACCAACAACTTGTTAAAGTAAAATTTATTATCCATATGTTTTAGAAGAAGAGATTTAGGGAGGTTATGGAACTTGCCCAAGGTAATGCAGAATCAAATTATTCAGTCAGGATTTGAACTTGAGACTGTTTTAATCCTAGCCTCAGAGCTTTTGGACTGTTTGACAATAGAGCTGTTCCTAGATCAGGCAGACAATCTTCACGTTACCTTTGTAAAAGAGCAACACAATCTACCTCCAGTGAATATTGCAGGCTAATTCTAAAGTATGTTTAAATACAGAAAAATTTATTTAGAGAAATTTGTTCAATGTTTTTCTGAGAAATGGGGTGCTTAGTAATTATATTTAGTAAAACAAGTTTATGTACTTTTTCCAGGGATCAGTAGGATTGAATGATCAAGTTACCTTTGACCTTTGTCCAATGACATGTGGAGTAAGTAGTCTACATTTTCTGTACTCTCAGAGAAAGGAGGTAGAGAGGGGTGTGGCATTGGTTTTCTGTCTCTGGATATTCTGTTGCATGATTTGGCCTCCTGAGAGTTCTCCAACTTGATTTAGGGTGGAACATGTCCAACTTTGGGTTGAAACTAAGATAGGTTCTTTGTAAGCCCAGGCTAAAAATATGTCTCAGCATATTAACAGTATTTTACTAACAGTATTTTTCTTTAGGCTTGAATAAATGCTTACATCTGCCATGTCTGCTAGTAGCATTGGTAAGTATGAGCAGGGCTGGTGAAAAATATGCATGTCATTATGAAGACTGGTGGGTTAAAATTGATACACTTAAATTGCATTCTTTTGCATAAGATATGTCTAATAGCTGAAATTGTGTGGTATCATCTGGAACAATAACTGTAATACTGATATTTAATCTTCATAAGTGACAGATATCCAAGATAACAGTGATACCCAGATGACAACTCAAGAAACAGTAGCCAAGCTTTTTGGTATGAGAACAGAAGAAATGCTTCTCGAGCAATCACTTTTCCAGAGGTATTTTACATATGGTGGCACTATCATAGTTTTAGTAATCCTCAATAAACTGGTTACTAAAATTCATGATAAAAATAACTTCTATCCATGTGTAAAACATGAAAATATTTGGGCTATAATCAAGGGAAAAAAGTCTGTCCATTAATTAAGAGTTAGGTAGCTAGAGTTTGCCCCCAGATCTATATAAGTGCAAAGTAAGCAAACTCTCACTTAGTCGTGAAAAGACAACCTTACCCTGCCAAGTGCATTCCAAATTCCCCAGGTGTGCCTGTTTATCCCCAAGCCACACCTACTCTGTTTTGGCCTCACACCAAGGAACATTTGAAAAGCCCCTCCCTTTAGATCTCAAAGTATATTGGAGTCAGTATTAATTCTTGACCTCTCTCCCTTCCCCGACCATGTTAAGCAGGTATCCCAGTCTCTTTTCTGTTCCATGCCTGGCCTTTAGTATGTACTAAATATCTATTTGTTGCCTAGATTTGTTTTTGCCTCTTGTTTTTCTATTCTTCTTCTATATCTCTTAGCTCATTTTTTAATCTCATTTCATAATCTCTTAATTCTGTCCTTTGGTATTTGGGTACAGGGACCCTCAGAAGGCAGGATAGTTCAATAGAAAGAACATGGGATTTGGGATCAGAAAGACCTGAGTTCAGATCTTTGTTCCACTATTTATTAGCTTTGTAAATCTAGCAAAGCACTCCCTTTCTCTGACCCTCAATTTTACATCTTTAAAATCAGAATGAAATGTCTGTATTGTCGTTACTGTTTTGATGAAAATCAGAATAAATACAAAGAACTTGATACCAATTAGGTGTTCAATCAATATTTCAATATTTGTTTAATGGCCTTTCCTGTCTCCTCATGTCTTAGTCCAAATCCTGATTCACTCATTTATTTGATTCCATTCATTCTGAAGCGAGCAATAAAGCCAAGAATTATGCTTAGAAAGCATTTAGAACACAAGTAACTTGAGAAAGGTGAATTGAAGATTTATATTCTATCTTATTTACTGGTGCTAAAGTTACCTGTCAGGGCCAGCTCAAAACATTGACAAGTCTCATGATGTATTCCACATGTAAGTTAAAATTTTAAAAAAGTTTAACAAAGTCCAAATAATGTTCGTATTTTTTCCTCATGATGACAACTCTGCAGTTTTAAAGAAAATATCAAATTCTTAAAAACAATAACAACAACAACAACAACAACTCTTTTTTATTACCCTGAGATTTGTTCTCGTGTGACTTTTTTCCTGCTCACAAGATCTGAGGAGGGGTGGATAAAGGAGAATGATTATCAGCTAATGAATGTTTTTCAAATTACTGAGATAATTTTTTTGAGCGTTTACTCTATTTGGACCCTTAAAAACTGTTAGTTTTCAAACTACTGTCTCTTGTGTGTATTTTGTCAATATGGCTCAGGTTTCTATTACTTATTTGTGACACTGAAATAAAATTTTTCTTCAACGTTAATCCTTAGCCTTTTTGCAACCCTAGACTTGTTAAAAACTTGTATTAATTAAAGCTAGTGGTGAATATTGTGTGCCTACCCAATAGTCATTCTTGTCATACTTCTTGGCCAAGAGAACACAAATATCGTTCAGTTATTTAAACCCATGATCTTCACTGATTCCCCTCAAGCCCTAGTGGGTGAATAGAGTTTATACTAAGGCAATCCTGGTAAATTCATTTTTTCCTGGTAATTCATTTTTTCCTGGTAATTCATTTTTAATTATAGGCACAAGGTATAACCTTGCTTATGATATGTGAAGGCAAATATGAGAAACTTTTAGGTACGTTTCTTTTGCTCTTCAAAGAGACAAAAAACAGTTGTTCATATTTTCCTAAATCTGGTCATTGTTAGATGAGAAGTGGGTGCCATGAAAGCTATCATGAGATCATGAGAGAACAAAGGACAAAACCGGCATGCTAAGATGGCAGAGGAAATGGCAAGCATCTGGGTTCTTGGTGATGTCAGGGAGTGACTAACTGAATCTACTCTGAAACCATCAGAAGACAGTCATTACTTAAGATATTTTTAATTGTGTTTTCTATTGAAGCACCTGAAAGTATTCTAACTAATCAATGTTAAAGCCATTTCTCACTATTTGTACTTATTTTTTAGAGATACTTAGTAGAAATTTGTATTGCTAATTATGAGATTTGTCCCAAATAAATTAAAATTTCCAAAAGACTGTTAATCTTATAAAAAAATAAAAGTATGATTCGATTAGCAATTTTTTATTCTGGTGTTTCTTAAATTTCTATAATCTACATACCAGTTTTATGATTTTGTCATCTCTTCGTATCATCTGTGCTAATAGAAATATTTTACTTTATGTTGTCTCTTTTAAAAATTAAATACATTTATTTTAAAACTAATTTTCTCATTGACTATAATTTGACAATGATATTGGTATAATTTTAAAATTATTTGCCTTAAATAGAATATAATTATAATACCATGAACAAAGTATGTTATGAAATTTTTGCCAGATATAGTTGCCTGTAAAGACTGAGATTGAGGCTTATTCTCTCTGTTGAAAGACTAGGGAGTGTTACAGAATTGGTAAAATAATCCCAACACCAACTGAGACTATACCTTGCCATATGAAGAAGAAATAAAAGAGAATGTCAAGAGAGATATCTGTTACAATCTGAATTTATCTAAATATCATGGCTGTACCATCTAAAATCATCTGGTGTTCCACCAGGGCTCTGATTGCTCCTAGAACTGAACTAGTCAGAAAGTCTTCTCAAGGGCCTGGCCTCCTGAGCAATGAATGCCTACTGGAGTGAGGCTCAAAGTATCTCCAAGGAGAAGAGAAAGGTGTAAGATCAACTTTTGATTGATGTGATTATGAAAGGTCATAGAAGCTAATCTTGCAATATTTTATTATACTTGCTACTAAAGCAAAAACAAATCGTCATTTATTATTCTCTTCATGTCAGTGGCTTTTAACTTTTTGGAATTATATGCCCCGTTGAGAATTTCTGGAAATCTACGGTACTTCTACTCAAGAAAATGCACAATTGCGCGCGCGCGCGCACACACACACACACACACACACACACACAAACACACACACACAGAATTTTCACACATGAGCAGAAAGCTGATGGACCCTCGGCTAAGAATCAGCATTCTCTATATTTTACATGTGTCCTCCTACAATTCATCTTGCAATTCAGTTTGGTGCAAACTGCGGTTGAATGCGAAACATGGTTTTATGAATATGTCTATATATGAGTACGAGTAGTGTGTTAATTTAAATGCATTAAACTAGAGAATTACTCTCCCCTGAACATCTACTTTGAATAGTCATATAAGTTATACTTATCTTGCCTTTCAGTAAGTTTCAAGGGATGAGGTCAAGCTCTATAAAAAGAATATCAGTCAACCCTATGAAGTTATCTTTGTAAACTTTGAAACACCACTGAATGTACCTAGTAAAATTGTTTCTGGGCAAGCAGACTCCCAGGCTTGGGTGGAGTTCACAAGGGTTCCTTAGCTAAAATAAACAAAATGACTAGGAATTTTGGATTGTCTTTGTCTAAAGTTGGGTGTCTGAATGGAGCAGCAATAGTGGCATACCGCACACCTGCTTGTTAAACCTAAGATAAACCCAATAGGCACCTGTTTCTTACATTGTCAATTGAACAAAGATAGCATATGATTCTAATTTATGACAGCCCATTAATCCTCAAAAACACCTCCCCCCCACTTTTTTTTCAACCAAGTAACTCTTCCTGTAAAGGTCATACAATGAGTAGCAAGATGAAGTAGACCATTTTAATCTCTAATTTCAAAAGTTAATATTACAAACATTTAACTGTAGGACTAAGACATTAAAGATGTAATAAGACACACAATAATTTTCAGAAAAAAACTTTAATAAGATATGAAATTAAGAAAATCATAAACAACTAAGCTTAATATTTTTTCTTTGAATTTGGCATTGAGCCAATAGTTAATTTCAACTGTTTGTACATGGTTAAATTTAAATATGTTTCTTCTAAACATTGTAAAGAATGTTTGGATTAAAAGTACTTGATCAAAGAAAATAATGTTGAAGAGGAGATCTGGAATTGGTGATATTCATCATAATTCTTTACATAAAAAATGTTAGAAAAATACTAGAAAAACCTTATAAACGGTAAAATGTTCTTTATCTCCAAGTGGAGTTATTCGGTTTATATTAAGAGACATCTGCAATTTTCCTTTAGTTTCTAGTTTACTTGAGGCTTGGCCAGAGACATCTAAAAATTATCAAATGTCTCAAAAAAATTTTTTTAAGATCAATGAAGATGAATTTATCTGCTTACTGAGTTGTGAGCTAAATTTGTCTTTGGAGGGATTTTAGATTTAACTTCTTAATAATACTGTGGTAACCATAATAATGGCCACAAGTGAAATATTATGAAAATTTCACTTTTTATCTATGAAAATTCTTTTTCTCCAATGCAAACCAAGGTTGACCAAATTTAGTTGATGACAGATCATGATTTAGTGATTTGGGCCCAGAATCAATTTGATGACCATTAAATTATCATGTTGCCTTTCTTTGTCATCTGTGGAAATATAAATTCTCCCCCCTCACTTTCTTAATTTATGAGGTGGCACTATCCATGCATAAGTTTTCTTTACTAATATTGAAGATGTTCATTGGATGAACTTTGTGATGTGCATTAAAACATTCTTGATGAGTGTATGAGAAATATATTTTGAATAAAAAAAAGTTTGCCCTTTCAGATTTACAGAAAACATATTTATTATCCTTCATGTAACAATAGGTAAATATTTGATGATACCATCTATAGTCTAGCAGCAATGGGAATTTAAGACTAGTCTATTAGATAATGAAAATAGACTGAAAATTCTTTTAAAGATACTTCAGACTGCTGAGATCAATGCTCACATGTGTATATATTTACACACACATGTACACACACATATACATTTGTCAAAGGAGTGTCTATCTTGTTATTTATTGTATTCTCAAGAACAAAACTGTGTGACATTTGAACATATGCTTTGAATTGGAAAGCAGTGATAAATATTTTTCTATAAATAATCCCCTTAAAGCAAAATTCAATTTTAAATCTCACTAAAAATCTCATTTATATTCTTAGAAATAATCTTGGTTCAAGGCAATAACTATGCTCATTTAATCCCAGGCCACTGTCTTTTAGTGTATTCCCAGGGCTGCCAACTCAG
>NW_024349222.1:7809012-7905759 GCF_902729225.1 Pteropus medius | reverse complement strand
GGCTGCCAACTCAGTGTAGATCTCTGGGCCACATGACTTTCTGACTGACCAGAACTTCTCGGTGGTTCCCTGCTATCTGAAATTTTAATAAATGTCCCAGATAATTTTATATACTAGAATGTTGAGACTGTTGTGCTTGAGGATTGTCTTTGGAGAATCAAGGAGTTTCCCTCCCTCAAGAAAGTAACAGTGACAAGCTTTTCTATTTCTTACAGCGCTGGAGGGTAGATGGCAGTTTTTTTAGGTGGGAAGGAAAAGCTGAGCTGAAAACATTATCACCGTAACCCTTCATAATCCCTCTTCTTCCTTATCACCACCATCATTATAGCTGCTGTAATTTATTGAGCATTTACCATATGCCAGGCACTGTGTTAATTGCTTTTCAAACAAGATTCATTTAATATTACAATGAGTTTTATGATTGCTAGTTTGCAGTAAAGAAAATGGGAGCTTCATTTCATACAGCTGGTACAGGACAGGGCTGGGAGGTAAATTGTATGGTTTCTAATTGTGGCTCTCAAATGGTGGTGATAATTTAAAGATAGAGAACTAACTGAGTGGAGGGGAGAGAGAAATATCTAAGTACTTTCAGTCGGTAAGATATTTTTTACATGTACGATTATTTACTACCTTCAATAAACTGTGAGGTATCTTATTTTGGTCTTCATATTACAGATGTCAAAACTGAGGCTTAACAAGTTTAAATCAAAGTTAAGCAATTTACTCAAAGTCACTGCTAATAATGGAAAGGGTCAGATAAAACTCTCCCTTTTCTCTTTCCCTCCCTCTCCACCAAACCCCAGCTCTAGGCCAAAAGTCGGACTTCATAGGTTAAAATCTACTCAATTTCTCTGTGTTTCAGTCACTTCATTTGTAAAATAGGGGTAATAATGATATGAATGTCATAAGAATTTTGTGAGAAATTAAATGACTATGTATATAATATAAATAATTTAGAATAGTACCTGACATATAGTGCTCTACAAGTATTAATTACAATAGCAATAATTATTAAATCATGAAAGCAGAAAATAGCAAATTGGAAAATCATTAATTTTAGAGAAAACAAAGAAAAGCAGTTGTTTCTAGTTTTTTTTTTCTTCTTCATGTATTTAGTTGGAAGGAGTAAGTTGTACACCGTATCTTGTTGAATAGGACACTGATAACCAGGATTGGAAGAAATTCTGGCAGAGGGTGGTAGGTGGCCATGATCACAATCAGGGAAAAAGACACGGGAGGGAACAGGGTGGGGAACACTGCACTGGGTTTTGAACTCTTGTTTATGAAAAGAAGGCAACCAAGAGGTGATTACAAAAATTCTGATTCAATCTATTGTATTTACTTCAAAAGCCAAAAAAAAAAAATCATGACCATCACTGGAAACATTTTGAAAATGAAACAAAAATACATTATCCTTCATTTGTAGAATGATAGGAGATTTGTGTTTGTCCCTAAATACTGCTTGGTTCTTGCCTCTATAAGCATGCCATAGGATAATTTGGATAAAGATAGGATCTGAAGGACACACACAAAAAAGATGATTAAGGGGCTACCTCATCAGACTTAGAATTCTTTTATCTGCAGGGAAGGTGAGAGGACAGAGGAGAAATCACAAAGGCAATGGATTCTGTGGACACAGAATTATTCACCAACTCCCAGGGCACATGCTGAAGGTAGCCTGTAGCCTGAGATGACTTTAGGCTACAAAAAGGAAGAACTGCTTAACACACTGGAGTATAAACTATGACAGTAATAACTCCAGAAGTGATAAAATATAAGTAGTTTCAAAAAGTAGACAAGTAACATTCATAAACACATTATTTGTGTGTCCCTTACGATCAAGGCCTGGGCTGGGATGGATGTTAAGGAAGCAAAACGGGACTGTCCTTGCCCTCTAGAAGCTCAAAATCTAGAGCTGTATATAGACAAATTAGAACACAAAATGTGGTGAATGTAATTAAAACTATGTAAAATGAGAAGATACACAATCAGAGCCAGGAAGCTAGTGGATCAGGAGGAGTCAGCATGATGGTAGAAGGTATTAGTATTACAAACGGCTCCCTCCAAGTGGGTAAAACCTAGCTGTGTTGAGATAACTGGCATTCAGGCAGGAATTAGGGGTAGGGAATTCCAATCAGAGGGAACAGCATACCAGACACAAACGATAAAAGGAATTTGGGTAAGTTGTATAATTTTATTGTTATAAGACCATGAGTCTTTGAGAATGTTGGGAGGTAAGTCTGGAGAATGGGGCAGAAGTCTACATTTATTAATTTATTCAACAGATCTTTATCAATTACCTACATTTGCTAAGTACTGCATAAGCATTAGAGATAAAAAATGAATGAGATTGGATACCCATCATATATCCATTCATTCATTCATGACTATGTGCTAGGCACTGTACTAAGTATAATAATGAGAATTCAGACATGATCTCTGCTCTCATTGAGCTTATAGTTTAGTTTGGAGACAGACGAATGCCTATTACACTATAGTATGGTAGGTGCTATGGAAGCAGCACTCAAATCTATGATCTACTACTAGGCCTTCCCACTACTTATTTCTGATCTTGTTATTCCCTGTTTAAATTCTGACAGTAACTCCCAGTAGGGCCTTCTAGTTAAAATATTAAGATCCATAGCATGACCTCATAAAGTCCTTCATCACCTGGCTCTGGTCATTTTTATAACCTCATCTTGTCTCTCATCATGATGCTGGCCCTGTCTCTTTGGTATATCATCTCCATTCACATGGAACTATCTGGAGTTATTAAAATGCCCTGTTATTTCAAGACTTAGAGCCTTAGTGCTTTTGCGTGTCTCATTCCCTCTGCCCATCTCCACCTGGCCAGCTCTGGCTCATTCATTCATCAGACTACCCTGTTATTCTGGCTCAGATACCAAATAGTAAATATATTGTGTCAATATCTTTATGGTCCATTGAGAAATCAGCTGTAAATGTGCTTCACTTGATTGCCTCGTTAATCCTCCTACTCCCCCTTTCCTCCCACCACTAATGTTTGGGATCATTAGTGCAATAGCTCCCTGAACTTATTTTTCTTTACCTGCTAGTTTGCAGTGTTTGTGGCCTATACGATGTAGAGGGCTGACTCAGGCTCCCACTTTTCTAGACATATGTGGTCAGACACAATCCCATGCTTCCATTACCATCTAAGACCATCAGAAGTTTCTGTTCTCTTCCCCAGACCGTTCTTAATCTTCCTGCTAAATTTTCTGCAGTGTATATACATGACAAATGGGGTTAGAGAGACAGTAATTTATTGGGCATGAGATGATGATCTGCTGTCTGTGCTGACTGACTCATTAGATTTCTCCTGATTAGTTTGTTTTCCTGTCCAAGTGGAGAACTTCAGTAAAAGCAGTGGGCAGTCAGGGATTTGGGAGTGGAGAGCATAGTGACTAAACTGGGGCCATTCATGTGAGGGTTTTAAGAATTTCAGGTCACCAACTGAGGTGATGAATGCTGGGGTTGTGGGGAGGATGAGGGGTGGTGAGAACAGAGAAAGAGAGAGAGAACATGGGCAACCTGGGACATAATTAAATTTGCCAATGAAACAACGATCTATTATTCGAATATCTACATTTTGCTAAACTTTTAATAATCTTAAACTTGTTACATTATCATTTATGTGATCAAAAAAACTGAAAGAATAATAACTATTTATAAAGCCCAATATATCTCCTTATACTACCAACTCTTGATTTCTAAACACATAAAGAAATGTCTATGTCTAAAGATAGAGCCTTAAAGAGATACAGAATTTGTTCTGTACCTGAGCTGCAGCCCTCAAGTGGAACCTGTTTAAAATTCTGAAAACGGTCTTTTCTTTTAAGGGAGAAGGTTCATTAGGGAGGATATCATTCACATGATGAAAACAGGTAGAAAACAGTGCTAAAGACTTACTAGTCTGTGTGTTGGTGCTGTTTGCAGCTTTCTTATGATTTCAAGGGAAATATAATATGTAATTATACATGCTTGTATTTGTGTTGAAAATATAACATGAGAAGTATCTAAAAGAAACTATTAAAAGCGATTACCTACAGGGCCCGGGGTAATGGTACAGGCAATAATTGGGTGTATGTGTTTTTTATCACCTTGATTTCTTAAACATGGTATATATCACCTTTTCAACAATAAAATAGAATAAAAACAGTCCAATAGGTGTCAGTGGTATGTTTGCTTTCAGGGTACATAAAAACTGTTTGATGGCATAAGATGTTCCAGCCACTCTAATAAATCTACTGTGTTTAGAGCACCAATTCCATGCCAGTTACTTCAGATGCTTCCCTTTCACAGTTGTTTTAGTAGGTAATACTGCTCATGTTCTTAGTCGAAGAAACCAAGTCTTGGAAACATTAACTGACCAAACTAAGATCAGAGGGTTAGATGTGTCAGAGCCCATAGCTGGCATTCTATGACTTCAGACACAGTGTACTTTCCCCTGCACTGAGATGACCACACCTTCATTATTGCAGATATGTTTATTACATCCAGGGCCAAAGTATATACTTGTTCAATAAATACTTATTGAATGCTTACCATAACCTAGGTACTGTGGCAATCCCTTGTGATGCAAGAAAATAAGAGTAGTGAAGACAGGCAAGGAAACAATGAAGCCTAATACTAGACAAGACTGCTTTTGATGGAATTAAGCACAGTGAGGGTGGCAATACAGAAAGAACATTTAATTGAATTCAGGAAATTCCTGGCAGTTTTCCCAGAGATGAGTCTTGGAAGACAAATGGTATTTGGTTAGGAGGAAAGAGGGTCAAGTGTATTCCAGGCAGAGGGAACAACATGTACAAAAATGCAAAGTTTTGAAAGAGCACTACATTTTTGAGGAATAGTCCAGAGCTGGGTATGTCTAGAGCATAGGTTTGTGGAGAGAAATGAGGCCCGAAAAGAGAAGGGTCTCGTGTGTCACACTAAGTTATTTGGATTCCATCCTGCAGCAATGAGATGCCATAAAGGATTTAAAGTAGAAGAATGAAAAGATTAAACCTAGAGCTTAGAAAAATCACTCTGGCAGGAGACTGAATTGAAAGGAAGCCAGGTTTGATGTTGGAGACTTGGTTGGAGAATGTTATAATACCCTGTTTCACTGTTTATATGTTTGTGCATATATGTGCACTTTTTATCATTATGTTTTTTTTTTCTGAAATTGAGATGTATCTTACAATCAATGCTTTGTCATAATTTAATTGGAAACATTTTTCTCTCTTAATGGCCCCCGAAGAACAATGTTATAACAGATGGCATCTCAAATTTGATGAAATACAATAGCCCAGGAAAGAGGTAGTGGGGGTTCTACCCAGTTCTCTGGCAGTAGGACAGAAAAGAGAAAAAGAAAAGATTTGAGTGATATTTAGATTTTGGTATGATATTGATTATTAAGTAAAAAAGAGAAAGGTGCAGAAAACTGTAATGTTACAGTTCCAGGAAAAAATATGTTACGAGTTGTAGGAAAAAAAGGTTTGTGTATGGTAGTGGGAGGATAGAATACACACATATATATTTTTGGAGATGCATAAAGTGTCTCTAGAATGATACACAAGAAACTGTTAACATCGATTATTTTCAGGGAGGGCATTGGGTGGCTGAGGGATAACAGTGGAAAGAAAATTCTTCATTGTGTTCTACTATGTATGTGCTATATTTTGAATTAGGTATTATATACTTGAAGTATGTAAAAAGATAACAAAGAGGTATTTGGTAGGAACAATTGGCAAGTTTGTTGACGAATTCGTTATGGGATTAAAAGAGAGAGGATGTTTTATGGGTCTCGTTTTATTCCTTTAATGATTCTCTAAATTTTTAAAACAACTTTAAATATTATAAGTTTGCTCATTTTAAGTGAGCAATCCAGTAATTTCTATTACATTTACTGAGCTGTGTAACCATCATCACAATAGTTTCATCATCCCAGTAAAATTGCTCATGCCCATTTAGTTAATCACCATTCCCATCCTCACTTATTTTCAGAGTATTTCCATGAGAACGCAGGGATCAATTATGAAAGCTAATTACAACTTTCCTCACGGGGGACTCAACCAAGAGTTACAATATAAATCATTGTATTACTTTCATTTTTGTAGTACTTTCAGATCTCATTACTATCTTCTTAATCACCTTCATAGACAGACTGAAAAATTCAATCTAGCTGACCTATGTCTTACTCTACAGTGCTCCCAAGAACACGCACTGTCTGAAACTGGGAAGTAAGTAGCTCTAGAGATGTGGTAACTGATCACAGAAGTAGCAACCCTTAATAAACTAAATACAGAAGCTATGTCAATATTAAGTTATATCTCAGTTTTATATCTTAAGTTTTATCTAACCTAAATACCAATCCTTTTAGTAAAACATATTTTAATGTTCTGTGATAAAATAAGCACAGAAAGATGGCTTTTGATTTTCAATTCTCCCTGGTGAATAGTTTGTTTTCTTTCATTTTTCCTTCTAAAATAATCATGCATTGCTTTGCAAAGTCTCTGCCCTTAATCCTCTTCAACACACATGCGTGCGTGCACGCGCGCACGCGCGCACACACACACACACAGGACTTCCAGATACTAAATGGTCAGGGTCCACATCACGCTACTATAGAGAAAAAAAACAAGAGGCTGAGACAAGAGAGGGAGATACACTATCTTAGGTTTCAACAAAATATTTCTCTCTGCCTATACCAAGGATGAGGTAGATTTTGAATGAAAGTAGCCTGGGCTTGCAGCCTGGATTAAATAAAGTAAGAGGAAAACCAGGTTCTGTTCTTGGTTCTGTCATGAACCATCTGTGGCACATACCTTAAATATTCTTAGATGGTCAGCGGGCTCCAGAGGCTGCAACTGGCTCCTTGTAGTTACAATTCAGCTCTCAAACACATTCAATTGGGCCCACAGAGTGTAATTTACCTGTTGGGTTTTTGAACCAATGCTTAAAATACCGGAGATTTAACATAAAAACCAATAAGAACGGGAAGGTGTGGCCACACTGGGCTCATGTTTTCGCATGGTAACAGTTAGGTGTATCTGAGTGATGGATAGATACATTTTTTGGCTAGGGCATTGTTCTCACTTTTACTATAGACCCCTTGTACTTTTGTGTTGTTTTCCAGCCTTTGAAATTATCAGTTTCAGTAATGACAAATTATATGAGATGTTAAAACCAGAATTTCCCTACCTAGACTGCTTGTTTATTTCAATACTCACGTGATTTCTATAAGGCATTTGAGTTTGTAACTATATTAGTTTTCTATGGCTGCCATAAATAATTACTGCAAACTTGGTTCCTTTAAAGCAACGAGAATGTATTCACAGTTCTGAAGGCAGGAAGTCTGAAATCAAAATGTCTGCAGGGGCTGTGCTCCCAGCACAGGCTCCAGAGGAGAATCTGCTCTTCACCTTTTCCAGTGCCAGGAGTTTCTTGGCTTGGGGCTATATCACTCCATTTCTGCCTCCATTTATATAGGGCCTTGTCTTCTTCTCCCTGTGTCTTTCCTCTGTGTGTTTCTTATAAGGATACTTATCATTGGGCTTAGGGCCCACCTGGATCATCCAAGATGTTCTCACTTCCAGATCGTTAACTTTTTCCAAATAAGGCCACGTTCCCAGGTTCTGGGGATTAAGACTTGGACATATCTCTTTAAAAGCCACCTTTTAGCCCACGATGGTAACTAGATTGGAGAATCCTGGAGGAGATTCAAACAGAAGAGGGAGTTGAGGCTGGTATCATTCATCAGGATAAAGAAATGGAATGAGGACCAGAGAGGGCTGTCTTGCTTCAAATCTTAGTGCACCAAGGGAATCAAACAGCCCTGAACCCTGGATCCTCACACTTCAGCAAGGTGAATTAGAGCAGACTTAGTTTCTGTGATTCATCAATTTCACCTTGGCTTAACTATACTGGTTTGATTGCTTGGTTGACCTTGGCCATGATTACCTTAACTGGATATACAATCTATCATCTGCTTATTGCTTTCATTTGCCTAAAACCACAAAAAAACATCTAAAAGGTGAAAACTAAGAACTAAGACTAAAACTAAAACTTAAACTAGAACTAAGATTCTGCAGAGAATAGGAAAAGAGATATGAAAGTAGGTAATACATAAAATAGGTACTCATAGAGCTAGGTTAGCTACTGTGGGCAGGCAACACTGCTTTGTCTAATGAGCATCAGGAAGCCAACCCTCTCAGAAAGCTGTTAGTGTACAAGGATCTTAGGGATGGTCTTAGCTCTCATCTGAGTTTCAGCTGGAACAGTCAGAAATGTGGGGGAAATTGAAGAAGATCAAACACTAGGAGTACAAGCTGCACACAATCCATCTAGAATCTAGAAATTTTGATAGTGCCTATTACAGATTTCTTTCTGAATTCCAATGTTTTCCTTCTAGAGAAGGTGTGTGTGTGTGTGTGTGTGTGTGTGTGTGTGTGTGTGTATGTTTTATGAAGGGCATCCAGAAAACCATACACAGTCCCCCAAATATCCACACCTTAATTGGACAACTGTATTGGTATTCCCAGAGACACATAGCTGAAAGAGTTTAGCATTCCCCTGCTGAGATCTGGTGGGGATTTTTTTGCTGGAGCATGGTAACCAGGGCATCAAGAAGCCTAGCCAGGAGGCTGGTCAGAGGCTAACCCAAACAGCTTTGCTTAATTCTGGGCTACTGCTGGGGGTTTGGGAGGGGGAGGGAGAGCTGGCAGAGAGAAGTGTCTGACATTCTTGCCTGCTGACATCAAGCTGCAAAGCTGCTGCCCTCTGGTGAGTCAACTGCAAAAGGCTCATATCGTTCGAGAGCTGCTGCCCAATCAGAAAAGATGGTGCCATGCCTCAAAAATTTTTCTAACCCTCAGCAGTCTGTGGCCTTCAAACAGAAAGAATGCAGGAATGATTACACTTATAAGAAGCATACAATAGTAACAACAATAAGACTAACTCCATATTTTCTTTTAAATCAATTTATGGCTAGTGCAACTAACATTCTGTCTTTTACTTATTTAAAAAAATATTTAAACAGAGGAAAGAGGGCATACTAAAGGACCCTTGGTGCATTGGGGTTTTCTGGATATTGGAATTAAGATGTACTGGAAAAACATTGATATCCTGGGGTAGCATTGAATTCCAATGGCAGCTATTAAAACTTAGTAAGCATATCCATAGATTGCTATCTGTTATAAATGAGAATTTTATAGATAAACATGCACAAAAATAAATTCTATGGTGAAAATGAAAATTAGGTAAACAATATCTCTTCTCATCCTATTAATAAAGGTTTTGTTGCTATTTAATAATTTCTCTCAATTTCTCCCTATTGAGCAGAAATCAGTGGGGAAATATCATGCGAGAGGTAAATTATTTGTTTAGTACAGCATAAACCTGCTTGTCAGTAAGAGCAGAGTCCCTTCTATAGCATTGCTACCATATGGCATGGCCATATCATGGAGTCCATAAAGAAGACAGATATTGTAAAAGATTAACTGGGTTAATTACTTGGCAAGGTCAGGCATCTAGATGGCATGCTATAAAATGATTAGAAAAGGGAATCTGTAGTGGAGGCCATCCAATTTTGGCACTGGCTTTTCTTATAGTCCTGCCATCTGGTTTAGATTGTCAAGAGCAAAAGGGTTCACTTGGCCAAATGAGGCTGCCCTATGCATGGCTTTGGGAATGAGGGAGTCTCAGAAATAATGACTGTGGTACTATAGCACTATTAGGAAAAAAAGAGAATTATATCTGACATGAAGAAAAGGATGCAGCCAGCACTAGAACTGCTTTTCTTAGGACTGGAGATCTCTATTATCCTACCTCTCTTACATGCTTGATATAAAGAATTTAAGGAAAGCTAGAATATATGTGTCTATCCATTCATTCATTCACTCATTCATTCATTTGTTTGTTCTTTCATTTATTCATTTAACAAAAATATTTTTTACATATTTAGGTGCCAGGCATTGAGGACACATTGTTCTTGTTCAGAAAAGGAAATAGAAATAGATAGTTGTGATGCAATATAACCGGTGCTCTAATAACAGCAACATGTATCAAATTCATTCAATACCAGGAACTTTGCTAGGAGCTATGAATGCATACCTACAATGCAATAGGGGGTTGGCTATTACTCCTTTTTCGAAGAACAGAGGTCTGGAGAGATTAAGTCCTACAGCCTAGAAGCAGTGAACAAAAAAATTTAAGCCAAAATATTTTGACTTGAAGTTTGGGTCCATAGTTACCCACTTCTAGATTTGGGGAAAGATGACTAAAACTACAATGACTAACTATGACTAAAAAAGTACAACAGAAACTACCTATAGTGACTCTTGAAAGCAAAGCAACTCTTTAAATGAGGGTATGTGTGTGATGGTGGTGATTTGTAGGCAGAAGCAGCTACATATGCAAAGGCCGTGTCTTGTTGGGGAAAATGAAAGTGATCAGACAGATTTGGAAATCTCTGTGGGTGTTCTGGTTTTCTAAGTAATAGCAAAACACTCCAAAATTTAGTGGCTTAAATAATCATGATTGTTTATTTAGCCCACAAATCTGTAATTTGGCAGGGCTTTGGAGGGGTCAGTTCCTTTATATTCCATGCAGTAACTACTGGGCCTGCTTGAAGGATGGCTGGGCATCTGAGACTTCTCATACATTTCTATTTCTTTGTGATCTTTTAACACTATCGTTCTCTCAAGCATGGCAGCTTCAGGAAGCTGAATTTCTTACATGGAAGCTATAGCCTCTAAAGGTGCATGCTCCAAAAGAGGTTGCCAGAAAGAGGTATACTGCCTTTTATGACCTAGCCTTGGAAATTGAGGTGGTCAAAAGGTCCTGCCCAGGTTCAAGGGGGATGAGACGTAGATTCTACCCCTTAATGGGGAAGTGGCAAGGTTTTGGAAAAGCATGTGCCACCAGAAACACTGTTGTGGCAATCATTTTGGAAATAAAGTGGGATAAAGGCAGCAGCATAGTGTAGTCATAAGAAAACCGGATTTGGAATATGATGGGCTTTGATTTTAACTATAAGCTCCACTGCTTACTAGTGCTAAGCTCCTTAAAAGGAGAATCTCATTAAATTTTAACAAGAAACCTCTGAAGACGGACTGTTGTTATCTCATTTTATCAATGAAGAAATTGAAGATCAAAGAGCTTAAGAAATTTGCCCAAATTGGTAAATAGCAAAACAGAATGTGAACCAAGGTAATTGTTTTATCAGAGCCTATACTAGGACAGTTTGGATTTTAACCCGAAGGCTTTTGGAAGCCACTAAAGAGTTTTATACTGGCCAGTCCTATGGCCAATCTTGCTCTTTAGAAAGCAGTATGAAATATGGATCAGGGACTGGCAGCAGAGAGAGCAGTTAGAAGATAATTGCTCTGATCCAGGTGAGAAATATTGAGATATCTGAGATAGTGAAGATGTGAGAAGTGTGAGAGATGTGGAGGAGGTCTTAAGAAAGTGGTGGCAGTCATCCTTGATTACCGATTGGATATGTAGAGAAAGAGAGGGAATTTCTATAGTCATTAGTCAACTTTCGATGCAGGCCTTGACATGTGCATTATTACACAGGGCTCTAAGTGGAGAAAGAAAACAACCCCAGGGTGTCTTCTAACCTAAAGCATATTTCCTAAGACCTTGCACTCTCAGTCTAGACTAAAAACAAACAAAACAGACTCCTCTTGAAAGCTTTCAGATCTCTTACCTTGCAATTCCAGCTTTCTAATTCCATGCTGAACTTCCTTTCCCACACGCCAAGCCCTTGTCCCAGGGATTACAATGATTGTTTGTGTGTACTAGGTGATTGTTCCTTTCACATCAGGGGTCTTCGGGAGGATGACCTAAGGTTGCTTTCTCCTGTAACTGCACATACAGTTTGCTGGTTCTTATAAAGGATGACTAATTGGTGTTGTGATGTGGTCTTCAGGCAGCCAAGGGGATCTCCATATGATGTACTTATTGACTGTGCCATTTAGTTTCACGGTGAATTTCCTTTGGAGGGACAATATGTACTTTGAAAGGCAGAGAAAGAATATGCGTTACTAGATAAGGCATTCCGTATCTCTGTTTAAGGACTTTAATCTATTGCTGGGTCAAGGTCTGAGAGACAAAATGGTTCTTGGTGGGAAAGTTAACTAAAACAGATTGAGAAAGTTAACTAAAAGCAAAGAAACCAACAGACTACCCCCAAATTATTTTTTCTGACTATAAAAATATTTGCTTTTTCAAATCATTTTCTTTAAACTAGAATAATTTCTGAGATTAATTTTAAAAATTGCTGTGACTTTGATAGATGTAGTTAGTGTTATTTACTTGCTTGTACCTTCTCTCTTTTTTTTTAATATAGTTAATTTCTGAAAAGTTACTTTTTTCCTATGCTACATTTTGAATAAATTACTGCCTCTCTCAATGGGTTATGGAGGTTGGCATTTGATTGAACAGCTTTCGTCAACTGACTGTTGCTGTTAGAGATAGTGGGTGCTCCATTTAACTCTGTTTCAGACAATAAATCACTTGAGAAGGGAGTATTTCTCTAATTGTTTGAACACTTGTCTATGCACATTGCTTGGTCATTTAACACATTGCTATTAACTCTGCTTTTTGCCGTCAGTCTCTGAAGTTATAAGCTAGCTAAGCTATACCAGTGCATAAGATCCCTAGGTGTTCACACAGTTTGGTCACAGTTCTCCTACTTAGCTTTTCTTAATACATAGAGGGAAGATTAAACTTGGCTTTGAATACTGAATTATTCTTTTAGAGAAAGCACTTACTATATATACCTCGATTGCAATTCAATTTTTTCATTTGTAAAGAACCAGAAAAAATAAGCTGCTTTATGATTTAGAAATTTCCCCTATAATGGGAATTTCCCATGAAATCCATCAAACTGGTGAATGGCAGTGATTGAATAACTGATGAGGTCATACTTTTTTGTTATGGGCTACTATAAACATAGTGGAGTGACACAAATTAGAATGTGAAAGTTAGAGAAGGGTCTGGTTTCTGTTTAGAGGAATTTTTGCTTTTTAAATAAGCTCCCAACCCACTACATATCAGACATCCCCCAAACCCCCAATGCTCATCAAAGGCATAGTTTGATCACCTCAGCTACTTTTCCATTTATTAAACCTTGCATGTGGGTGATTCTTTTTCTTTTTTTTTCCCCCGGAAAAAATCCTCTTGTTTGGGACAGCTTTAGCAATTTAACCATATTTTCCAAGTGCATAGAACAAATAAATGGCAATCATTCTTTGGTCATAAAGATAAGCCAAGGAATGGGAGTACTTTTGTAGGTCACGTCACCTGACAGAAACTTTGGACAGATTCTTTCCTGGTTCAAGAGTTCAGCCATAAGACTTACTTTCCCTATCAGCTGGCAGGAGCTGATAAGGGCTTGAAGCAAGCAAAGGTTCTTTATGAGCTTTTATTTAATTGTCCTTATGACATAAGAATTGGGGAGATTAGTCTGTACAGAGTTACTTCTGGTTGGTTTAATTTTCTTTTGAATAAATTACTGTCTCCCTGATTGAACAGGGAAAATGGAGTCTGTTAAATACTTTCATCAAATTCCTAGTGCCTAGCCTAGAACCTTTATCCCTAATAGCTTCCTGTGAGTACTTATTGAAGGAATACTTATAAAGTTAGCCTTAGATGGGTGATTGGCTAGGGATAAACATGATTCAAGAGCAGAATAGTTAAGTAAGAGCAAGTATTGTAAGCCCATGAAGTGGATTAGATGCAGGTGATAGAGATGAGGGTGAGATTGAAGGTGTTGAGTTCTCTGAAATTGTATATGAGATGTCATCTGCTATTAGAATTAGCAGATGAGTCTATTTTTCTCCCAGGAATTTGGCCTAAAAGGAGGTCATTCAGAGGTGTTATCCAAAAAGCAGTGTGTTGGGCTTCAGTGGATTTCAGCTTCTAGACTCTTCTAAAAGGAACTAAGTGCTGAATCTCCCATATTTTTTCTTACTCACTTTCCCTTCTACTCTCACCTATCTCCGATCTTCCCTTCTGTTTCGTCTGGTGAATACTGAAAGTAGAACATCTTCTGCAGCTCCATCTTAACTTGTGTTCTAGTCCTGCCTCTGTCACAAACTCACTGTTGACCTTGGAGAAGTCAATTTACTTCCCTGAGCTTTATTTTTTATTAATAAATAATTAAATGAGATGATGGTTAAGGTGCTTTACTAATTTTATGATTATATTATTCTTAGAATAGACCCTGGTTAGAATAGTTTGAAGTCAATACATGATCTGTTGTTTCTTATTTTCTCTACTAAGAGGCAGATATTAATCATATTTTTTACTTTAAAGGTTGGGCTTAATTCTCTGATAACAGGAACTAAACACCTCATATTTATCAGTATGGATATCCACTGGATGCCTGATATTTAACCAAGTAAAATTCTCTCCCATGGCTGAGAATCTAAGAATCTCTTCTGGTAGGATGAGTGAAGGTTGAAAACCATCAAGTTTCATTCTCTAACAGGATTGTGGTTCTAATGTAGATTTTCAGGCATCTTGGAACACAACAGATGAAGACATACTTTTTGGTATTTTCTTCTTCTAAGGGTATAAATATCTGTGTGTCATAACATCATCATTATGGCTCTTATCATTTATTGAGAGGTTACTATATGCTAGATACTGTTGCTAAACATCTATAATCTTATTTAATTCTCTCAAAGTGTGGTAGTTACTTACTGTAATTATTATTTTTGTTTTTTTAATTATCACATATAAGTGCATAAAATATATATGTACAGTTTATAGAAGAATTAGAAAGGAAACACTCTATATGCCCTTCTCAGTTTAAGGAATACAATTTTATCAGTCCTTAGATGTCCCTGTGTGCCGTCTTCAGTCACGTCCTTCTTACCTCTAGAAATAACCACTATTCTAAATTTTGCATAAATTGTTACATTGTTTTTTAGTTTTGCAATCTTATGTATGTATTCCTAGATAACACATGGTTTAGTTGTACTTGGTTTTGAACTTGACATAAATGGAATCTTACAGTAAAAATTCTTTTAGAAATTACTAGTTTCTCAATATTTTATTTTGAGATTTATTATTTTTGATGGGTGTAGCTGTAGTTTATTCATTGTTGTTGCTGAGTAATATTCCATTAGATAATTTTTCTACAATTTATTCTACTGTCAGTGAATATTTAGGTTGTTTTCATTTATATTTTGCTGTTATGAACAATGTGGCCTTGAATAATCTTATGCAAGTCTGCTGTGTGTAAGTACCTCTACACATATGCGTGTGTGTGTGTGTGTATACATATATACATATATATATTCAAGATATATACATATATATATCTCGAATATATATATGTATATATATATGTATATATGTATATATATGTACTTATGTACTTACTGTCTGTTTATCTATCTTAAGATGCACTAGAAGACCAAGGCCCAGAATTATAAAACAACTTGTTTAAATTCTAAGGTCAGAGTGGTGAGGCCAAAGTCTGAAACCAAAAGTTTGTTATCAGAGTTTGTATCCTTAATCACAATACTCTGTGGAGCCCATTTTAGGAAAGAGGCCTCTGAGAATTTATAATAACTTGCCCAAAGAGCAGAGATTCAACAAAGTTCAGTCTGACTAATGTTTTTCATTACTTACCATCCAAAGCATATACTATGATTTTATTTGTGAAACATTAACCAATCATATGAGAACAAGTTTATACTTGTCACTATTCTCTCTTCCTTACAAGTGATTAGATGTCAAAGTGAAGAAATCATAGACTTAATATTATCCATATATATTAAAATCATTATAGCATTTTTTCCCTTAAGAATATGAATAGAAATGAAAGGAAAACAGTGGAATCTCTCCCTGGCCCTTTCTCTCTGTCTCTTTCTCCATCTCCATCTCCCCACTCCACCTCCATTCTCACCTGGCAAATCTCTTCGCAATATGTAACACTTGTAAACTCATTTAATTTCAGTATCAATTAAAAATATTCAAAAGTAGATATACTAGACAAGTGAGACAAGAGCCCAATAGGTGTTTATGATGTGACATTGACAAATTATGTTTCTATAATCAAGATAGCATTAATAACTTAAAAGTTTTTGTATGTGCAAAGAATTTGACAAGGAGTAATTGGTGTGGTGAGCAAAAACAACCAAGGGAGTGTGGCAGTTGATGTTAAAACAGGAGTTTTGACATTAAAGGAATCAAAATGGAAGCCCTGCTGAATCACCACTGTCCTGGAGACACTTGGATGACTTTCTTTGCTAGAAGTTTTTCCCACTACGCGATGATAAATATTTTCAAGGAAAATGAAATAAAATTTCTCTGTTGTATGAGTCACATCTCTGTTGGTTGCAAGTGACTGAACCCATCTTGAACTAGTTTATGTAAAAGGAGAAATATGCTGTTTTTTAGAATACCATGAAGAACTGAACAATCAAACATGGGAAGAATGGGGATGCAGATGGACTTCCAGAATAACTGAAACAACGAGTCAAACACTATTAGGGATCTCTCTCTGGTTATTGCTTCTGTTTCTCTCTGGGTGGACTACCTAGATTAGCTTCTTCTACATGGCAAGAAACATTTCTGTCAATACTTCCTGAGTTCTATATCCTACAACTTCTATCACTAGTGATGAATTAATTTACATTTTCTCTGTTGAAAAGTTAAAAATTACCAGAGGAAGGTCTGGTTGCCTCCGCCTGGAGATGTTGTCCATCTCTAGACTAATTTGCTATTCCCTGGGTAGGGGAGTAGGGTTTTTTACTAACATGAACATTTCCTCAGAGCCACCTGGTACAACTTAGGAGATGAGCATTCCCAAAAGAATGTGAATAAAGCTTACAAAAGGTACAATGAACAGATAAAAGAGTAGTTCTCCAGTATACTGGTTCAAACAATCCCCATGATATTTTCAGTATTTTATAAGAAGAGTTTTAAAACTTTGCCAAACTATGACAGTAATATTAATCTTACAGTATGTTCTTCTTGGATTATTTTATTTATAACTTTCCTGAAATATTTTCAAATAAACAATTAGTATGAGGAAGTGAGAGTTCTGCCTTCTTGAAAATATGTTCAAGTCCACGGGCTCAGAACCAGAGGAAATTAGGTCAGACCTAAAACAAATTTATCTTAAAAAGATAAAATTCTAATCCTAATTAAATTAGCAAAACTAGAAGCTCAGTACTTTTTCAAGTTAGTATTTATCTTTATTGGCGTTGGTGAAGAATAAAGGTGGTATGGTGAAAAATGTGATGAAATAAGAAGACCCATGTATTAGTTTTCTATTACTGTATAACAAATCGCTATGAACATAGTGGCTTAAAATAATGTCCATTTATTATCCCACAGTTCCTGTGGGTCAGAAGTCTAGGCATGGCATAGCTTAGCTGGTTCTCTCCTTAGAGTCTGATAAGGTCAAAATCTAGGTATCAGCTCAGGCTGCAGTTCTCTTCTGGAGCTTGGGTCTCCTCCTAAGCTCACTGGTTGTTGGCAGAATTCATTTCCTTCTCCCACCTTCCACATGGCTCCCTCCGTCTTCAAGCCAGCATTAGTACATCGAGTTCTTCTCACGCTTTGAATCTCTCTGACTTTCCCTTCTACCACCTCTCTCTCTTCTTCTTTTTTTCTCTTCTACACCCATAGGAAAGGCTTTTAAGGGTTCATATTATTGGATTAAGTTCGCATGGATAATCTTCTTTTTAGGATTAACTATATGTATAACAGAGCATAATCATGGGAACAGTGACATCTTGTCGCATTCAGACATTGCAGGAATTAAGGTGTGGAATCTTAGGAGTTATTCCTAGAAATTCTGCCTACTACAGCCTGGTTCTGGGTTGGACATTATGATATATTAGCTATTTAGCTCCCATGAGACTCAGTTTCATCTTTGGTACAAGAGTTTTTATGTTACTTACCTTTCTTTCCTCACAAGGTCCATGTTAGTTTGAAACATAATAGTGTATGTCAAACAATTTTCAATTCAGTTTTATAAATATTGCTATATTTCATTGGGTATATAAAGTTTTACACACTTGGAGACTTTAAAGGAATATAAAAATGTAAAATTTTGCTTTTATAGTAAATGCATTGATATAGGCTAAAAAATTTTGATATCTGATGTAAATAATTAACCTTCTGATATACTTCTAATTATGCAAAACATTAAAATAACAAACCTAAACTCTGCAGGATACCCCAAAACAAAAAAAAAATTTATAGAGTCCTCTTGAAAGGACTGTAGAGTCCAAATAAAAATATATAGTCCTCTTAAAAGTCTAGCCCACATATATCAACTCAACTACCCATGTTGCTAAAAACAATGGAATAGTTTCAGATTCTCTAATTGGACTTTGGACCTAATGAAGCATCAGATATACAAATGAATAACTTTAGGTCCTGATTATTCTCAACTCCATCCCCACAATCACAACCACTTCTGTCACTACCTACCTATTCTTAGAAAATTCCCTCATAAATCTGGTCAAACTTTTTCTTTTATAATCACCCATTAATCTTTTTCCTCATCTTGAATCAAATTATCCTAAGTGTATTAAGTAATATAATTCTTCTCATCCCTCAAATAGATCCCTACTTGGATTACTGTGTTAGTTCATGTTCTCTGAGAAGCAAATGCCGAAATGGGATTAGATATGCATGAGATTTGTTGAGAAAACCCTTGAGAGAGAAAATGGAGAGGGAGCTGGAAGAGGCTGGGAGGGCCCTCAGACCACTAAGCAGGGCTGATCTTGGTGGAGGAGAGAGGGAAAGAAAGCAAGGAAGAAAGTCCTTAAAATTTCAATTCTGAGAAAGTTTTGGCAAGGTTAATCGGGAACCCTCAAGCGAAAGTTGCCCATCAGAGGAATCCTGCATCTTCTAGGCCCACAGTTAGTAGGCCTGCTATCCTCAGTCATGGCTGGGAGCAGCCACAGAAAGCATGGCTTCAGAACAAATGCGATGATGGATTTCAGAGGGCCATAGCTGGGATCATTGATCTAGTATGCTTCCCACAGTAGCCACCATAATTACTATCTCAGCAATCTGCTTTTTGGTACATTCATGGGATAATGGCTTTTGCCTTCAAATCCTACTTTATTGAAATGGCTGATTATTCAAATTCATGTGGTATCTCTGACTGATGATTTTCCATCCACCGCATTTTATTTTATTTTAAAATACTTTTACTAATTAACTCAAATCATCCTTACCATCCTGGCTGCTTTTTCTGTCTTCTTCTTATAAATATTATTATTAGAATATATGCATGATAGCCTGGATCTTGAACCTCCAATCTTCAATGAGCAATCAATAGTGATTATAGATTCCTAACTGCAGATATATATCAGACAAAGGAAACTTCATTGCTCTGAATGAAGATTTGGACCCCAGATGCTTTCGTAATTTCTTTAAAGGATGAAATGGACAACTGATTTGAGTGACAAGGACTCCTTTTCCTTGGTGACTTGAAGTAGGACAGGAAGGGGATTTATACCATCTTATCTAAGACTTCTTAGCTTGTTTTTTTTTAAGTTGGGGTAAGAGTAGGAAGATGTCCCTTAGAGTGACCATATATTGTGCAAATGCAAAGGAAGCACTATTAATATTGACAGGACAACAGTCATAACCAGGATGGTCCTGAGAAAACTTAGTTATATGGTCACTCTAAGGTTCTTTCTCTTGGGAGTGAGAGGACTTTGTACCTCTTACCTCACCAAACACATGGAAAGAAAGGGAGCAGAGAAATGATTTAGAAGAAATGTCTAAAAAGATAGTGATGCAGAAAGATAAAACTTTTAGCATTTTTTCCTTTTCAAAACTTGACACTCCTTGGGACTCCCAGTTCACTTAGGTGTCTTCCAGAGTTTTTCCTCCTTGAGATGAAGATAGGAGCAAGTGGGTGAGGCAGCAAGAGGAGGGTGGGGGCTGTGTTCTCTTCAAAGATCCTCCAGAATCATTTCTAGATGATGATCAGCTTGGATCATATGTACTTGGGGATTCTTGGTGGTTTTCCAGGGTAAACAAGGACACATTTTCTTTGAGGATGATTTTTTTTTTCAATAATTTGAGGGGAAATTTCTTTTATATTAAATCAAGCCAAGATATATAATGGATTAGAATATAAAATTCACCTGGATTTTAAAAATAAATTATGAGACTTCAAACACATATTGTCCTTGCGGGCCACTTTATACTTTTGTTTAGATCCCCCTGTATTATGATTCACTATTTTAAACTATTAGTTATATCTTGTTGGAAAAGTTTTAAAAGAACTATCCAAGAAATTAGACTGTGTCCTTAACATTCTCTCAGCTCTTTTGCCTCTTTCCAAAATTGGATCGAATGACACTATCTGTTTCCTACTGTTTTGACAGTGATCTGAGGGTATCATTGTAATTGATAATTCAGACTATACTACCCAATGTGTAATAAAGCAGCCAGAAATCCCCATGATAAAGATGAGCTTTAAGTAGGTGTGGAGATGAACCAGGATTTATTTCATCAACATTATTTATTGAGAACCTTCTATGTGTTGGGAGCTGTTCTGGAAACTGTGATATAGCAGTGAACAAGACAGATAAAGACTTTCATGGATCATAACAGACCCAACAGAGAATGAATATCGATAAAAACTAATAAATAAGAAAACAAATTAAAACATTCCAACAGTGGTTTAACTTCTGGGATGAAAATAAAGCAAGAACAGCCTACTTGGTGTGGGTGATAGTGATGGCTTTCCTGAAGAAGTGACATTTGGCCTTAGACCTAAATAGGGTGAAGGAGGCAATGAGATAAAAATGAGGGTAGAGTCTATGGCCATGCTACCCTGAACGTGCCCGATCTCATCCGATCTCGGAAGCTAAGCAGGATTGGGCCTGGTTAGTACTTGGATAAGAGAGCACCTAAGAATACCAGGTGCTGTAGGTGTTAAAAAAGAAAAAAGAAAAAAAAATGAGGGAAGAATCTTTTAGGAAGTGGTGATGGTAAGTGCAAAGAACCTGAGACAAATTCGCTCTTTGGAAGAACAGAGAAAAGCAGTGTGTGAACCACAGTGGATGAGGAGTTAACTGGTTGGAGAAAAGATGGGGGCTAGATTATACAAGGCTCTCTAGGTCATAGAAAGGAGTTCGGCTAGTCTTCTAACTATTATGTGAAATTAATGAAGAATCTTAAGCTGGGGAATGTCATCACTGTCCAGATCTTTCCAAATAGTAAAACCATCTCTTCCTGAACAACTTGGCTAAAAGAGATATTATGGCTATGGATATGCAGAACATGAAAGAAGGGCCTCAATTGAAATTGATCTCACTTAAACAGGGGAGGAGGACAAAATGGTAGCTGGGAGTGTTAAAAGGATGTAAGAGGATAACAACTTCTAATAATCAGTGAAAGGTTAAATTTTATTAAGAAGAAATATGGTATGTGTGTTATATATTCAAGAAGGAATTTCCACTCAAAACAATTGAAAAAGTCTTAGATGTTTACAATAAGCCTTTTAAGACACATAGAAAAGTCACATAATATCTAGAGCTTTATTTCTAAAGAGCTCAGATTTCATTGTATAAAATATGAAATTTTGTTTATTTGTAATTTAACCATCTTGAGTCAAAAATACAAGGAAGTTTAAAGAATATGAATAACTTTTAAAATGACCAGTGTTTCTTTGATATAACCCTTCTACCCCAGGGCATTTAAATGAGATGGGGAAAATCTCAACCTGGAATAGAAAACACTGCCATCATGTTTCCAAGGTAAGAGAAGTAAAATAAGAAAAACAAAAACAAAAATCACCAACTCATTTGGAAGCTCATGAAAGGAAAGGAAGAGTTTGCACATCTCAAACTAATTTGCCTTGGCATGTGAATCATTTAACAGGAAAAAACACTGAACTGACTCAGCTTTAGTGAGCTCTTTCTGTCCCTGCTGAGGTCCTCGCTTTGTGTGGCCCCTGCTGCTCTCCTCAGACTTTGCTTCCCTCCTCCTTTCTCACTGTAGAAAAACAGGAAGGGATGTTTATTAATAAGACTGACTGGGGTCATGCCTAAAACGATATCAGATTTTTATCTCTCTTGGGTTTAGGAATGGTTCTAGGATCAAGGACTAGCTCCTAGTTAGAGTGAGGCAAGACTTCTGAAAAACAAACTCACAACTAGCATTTGACACAAGCTCTAAGAGCAACCTAGAGCATGTCTGCCTGTACAAGGTCAGATCAGTTCCTCCTCACCCTCTGGTGAGGTTCTATTACTCATTACAGTGAGACAACTATAGCCTCAGCAGGAAAAAGAGCTTATCTAAGACTACAGAGTGTGTAGCACTTGGATTGGACCATCTGACTCCTAGGGCTGTGCTATCTTCCATTCATTATGTTCTTGTGGCAGACATTTATAACACAGGGGGTCATCACCTACGGTGGGGTTTCCTAGCCCCCTTGTCACTAGTTGTTCTCCCCCTTTTGCCTTTCAGTGTGCCTTGTGGCCACCTTCAATTAGCTTTTGTAATGGGGTCATTTTTTTCTTTTTTTGAAAGTGGAGAGAGACCCCTATTATGGCATGTCGCCCACCCCACTCCTTCTCCACAAGGAGAAAGTACTGAAAGAAGGTTATTGCTATCTATGAAGGGCATAGTGAGCTAAATGGGTTTTACCCAGTCTGAAAAATCTTAGCGATGTTGATAAGCCACTTGAGACAACAAGTCACCTGCTGTTCTGTTCTCATTTTTTATCAATCCTTGTCTTTGGCAAGAGGAACTTTCTGGAAAGATAGGAAATTTGTGGAGTAACAAGGAAGGAAAAGTTTGTAAATTCCAGGCTCTGAAACAAACCAGTGATAAGTTGTCTCATAGGCTGACAATTTCCCCATTACCCTTCCTTTCTAACGACTATCTCATTGTCAGAAATTTAGAGGAAAAATAATAGTAAGAATAAAATGCAGTTCCTTAAGTGTATTCACCACAGATTAGCTCCAATCAAAAATTCCAAAATACCCCAAATTCCAAAATACCAAAAATTCTCAGTGTAATTCCAACTCAAGTGTGGTCTGTGATCTAAGAAGTAAATGAAGTGACCCTACTGAGGAAGCCATGTGATCACGGTGGCTTTGGCTTTCTTAGTGTATACAAATTTTTGTGTTCATTTTCATCACACCAAATGTTTAATGAAGGATTGTTTAAATGGATTGGGAAATCTATGAAAACTATTAAACAATTCCTGTTTTGGAGCACACACCTGCATATCTGATCATTTTCCAGAAGCAATCAGAAACTAGTCTTGAGAAAGTGTGGGCCTTGGAGTCAGGCTGCTGAGGTATGAATCCTCATGCTTTGTTTTACTCTACTATTGTTTTACTCTATGACAATGGGAAAATTATATAACATTTCTGTCCCTCAGTTTCCTCACTGCACAGGGGTATAATAATTGTGCCTCCTTCATAGGATGATGTGAGACTCAAGTGCACTAAAATATAGTGTATCCTACCTGGCATCTAGTTACTTTATTAAAATGACAATAAAGATAATGTAGATGTACTTTAACATGTAATTGTGATTTTGTTTATTTAACTCAAGTATTTCAATTTAATGGAGCTTGCCAAACACAATGACATCTCCAGGATTTCAAGACCATGGCTTCGTTGCACCCTCATTTTTACGCTGCTTCCTTTGCACAGGCAAGCAAGTCCCAGCTGACTGACTCAGACTCTTCAGCAATGTACATTATGCTTACTTCACCCTCATGTGCTCTCAAGTCTATCACCCATCAAATCAGTGGAGCAAAGAAATGTGTTGGTGGGAAATAAATGAAGAGGGACAAAAAAAGTGTCCTGTGTTTCTTTACTGACAATATTTGTTATGTGAAAGAATGATCATTTTTCAGACATTTGTTCTCTGTTCTACTATAAACATGGAAGAAATATTGCCAGTAGCTGTCTCAATCACTTACCAAGTAGGTATACTTGTGAGGTATACTTGTCTCAAGGTGCCTTCAAAATACAGTAACATTTTTGCATTAAAACTTTCATTATGAGTGTCAGACTGGGTTAGTCATGATTGAAAGCTATCGCCATCTATAGGCTATTGTCCATAATAAAATAAATTCCCTTACCTCATCATGTTCTTGGTACCATTTATCAAGTAGAACTCTTCAGGGCTTGAAATTTAACAGAGAAGTTTTAAGTGATAACCAACATTTAATCCTAGTAGATTGCAAATCTCCATGAGATGGCATGGAACTTTATCATAAGCTCAAGCTTGGGGCTCGGTCAGACTTTTGTCCTGGTTTAAAGTTAGTAGTTGTATGAACCTCCGGTATTAAACCTCTATGAGGAAATTATCTCAGAAATTTGGGCAATGAAATCTTCCACCTAGATTGTTGTGAGGACTCAACCTAATTGACATTATAATGATCTATATTGTAGATGCTCATTCATAAGAATGCCTTTGTTTTATTCTTTTTTCGTCTCTTTCTTCCCAATCTTTTAGTGTCACTTGGGAATTCAGATTTTACAGGTCTAAATTATTTTATAGATAACAAGTCAGTCACTGGAGGAGGCATAAGCTGTTTGAGGACTTTGAAGCTTTCTGTTAGATGGAGGCCAGGGGCCAGAGTTAGTATTTATACTTTGCAGCACATTAGTCAGCTATTCCTGCAAATCAGGTTAGCTGAGGTCATGGGAGATAGAAATGAGTGTTTCCAAATGAACTACTGCATATGGAAGTGCTTTGTAAAATGTCAAGGGCTTTAGGATTGGATGGTATTACTCTCATTGTTGTCAGCACTTACCCCTTCCTTCTCATTTTACAGGTTAGGAAACTGAGATCCAGAAAGATGAAAAGGCGGTTTTCCCAAGTACATCATCATCTTCATCCTCATCCTCATCCTCATCTTCATCATCACCACAGCAGCAATCACAGTGCTTGCCTAGTGCCAACTACTGATCTAGGCACTTTACATGTATTAGTGGTAACTCACGTAATCTTCATAACAATCTTATGAAGTGGTTACTATTATCTCTATCTTACAGATGAAGGAACAGAAGTACAGAGTGGTCACATAGCTGTTAAGAAGGTGGGATTTGAATTTATCAGTCTGACTCCAGACTAATCATTTTGACAACTATGCTATGCATATATACACATTTAAAAAATAAAACTGGGCTTAGATGACGAGTACAATTCTCTTTTATGTTTAATCCTCTCTTTTTTTTTTCACTTCATGACACATTTTGATTTATTTGTTAGCTTCTGAGAACGTTTTAAAGATCGAAACAATGCACATAAAATGTATTGGTTACATAAAAGGAGGAAATAGCTGCTAAAGTCAACCAAACTAGTTTAAAGATACCTTTGAGATACTCCCCTATGAGAGTGATGATGGCAGAGATGAAGAGTGGGTAGGTGGTTTGTTCCAAAAGAAATACAAGACATACCTTTTACAGCCTAGCTGAAGAGAGAAATGAGAGCAGAGTAAAGTCCAGTAGAAGTTGGGCAAGAGAGATGAGTTTGCACTGAGGAGGTAAGAGTTGGTAAGATATGGACTGAAGGAGGTTTCCAGGGGTGGAAGAGAGACTAAAGAGTTGGCAGGCCCTATTGTTAGGATGACCAAGGACTCAGAAAAAATGTTGGATGAAAAATGGAATATACAAAACAAAAGTAAAAATCCCAAGTTTCTTAGCTTGAAAAAGAAAAGAGTCAGAGAGATACAAAGGCTTACTTTTAATATTTTAGGGCTGTCATGTGCAAAGGGATTAGGTTTATCTGTGTTGTTCTAGGGAACAGAAGTAGGCAAATAGATGCAAAGATTAAAAACCAAAGTGGAGCAGAACCTCACAGTATCAACTACTATAATGACAGTATAATAGTAATAATAACAAAAAGAACTACTTTAAAAATCATATAGTTCTTGGTAACTATATATAGATGTGTAAACAGAGATGACTACTGATAATGTTTTCAAGGGAAACAAAGCAAATTGAAGACCAATAAATAGTGTTTTATGTTCCCATTTTCTAAAAATTGCATATGTATCATATGCATACAAAAATACACTAAACTCATAAACACTTGCCTTGTATAATAATTTTTCCAGTCTTTTAATGACTATATATAATTTAGAACAAACTACAATAAATTTTTTTTTTTAAATTTGGAAAGGTTAGGAAGCTTGATTACATTTTATGAGGTCACAACTAAAAACTAAAATTTGAATCCATTTTTGTCTGACTTAAAGTCTAGATTTCTTTTTTCCCCAGAAAACCACAATCCTAAAATTTAGGGAATTGAGACGGGAATGAGTAGACAAAACATGGAGGTAGTAGGCATAGAATACTAAGTTGTAGGAGAATAGGAGCTTCTAAAATAGTAAATAGCTGATTTGGGGAGTATGACTGCACAGTGACAAAGAGGACAGTTAAGTCAGTTGGAACTGAACTGTGACAAAGCAATGCTGTTGGAGTCAGAGCGGCCAGGGTGTGGTCATGCTGGCAAGTAGCAGATGTAAAATTAAGATAAGAATTGTTGCCTTTCTTTCTCTTTAATTTTAAAGCTCTTTATAACAAATAAAAATGTCCCCAAACTAATATTATGCTTATTTCTATCTTTCAAGTGATTTTTATTTTTTAGAAATTTCTTATTCTTTAACAATATTTATTCTTTTGAAAAGAAATTTATTCTTCTATTTTTCTATGTAAGCTAGAGGTCATATTTGTTATGTCAGAATAGAAGTGGTCCTGTCTGCTTGGGTAGAGAGTGTAGTGTAGCCATGTTAGGGCCAGTGTGGGCTTAGCTGAGTTAAAACCTGACACCATTATTTACACAAGTGTGGCCTGCCTCCAAGATAGAGTGAGGCGTTTTACGACCACAGGCTTTTTGAGTTGTAGCTATAAAATAATCAATCTTTTAAAGCAAACATATCACAAAATTTGCATCCAAATATAAATTGTCTTTCAGAATTGTGACCTTGGGAAAATTTTCACACATATTGGCAAAAATCGTATTTAAACTCTTCATTGGAAACATCCTTCAGACTCGGTTTATCATACACGCACACACACACATACATTATTTTAAGGTACACTTTCTTACTGAGGTAAAAATGGTATATAACATTATGTTTCTTATGTACAAAATTATAATTTGGCATCTGGATACACTACTAAGTGATCACCACCAAAAGTCTAGTTACCATCTGTCACGAAGTTATACTTTATTTTTAACCAAAACTATTTTATCTTGCTTGATAATCAATTTTACTTCACAGAAGACTGGCTGTGAATGCCTCTGACTAGGAGAAAAATAAAACTCATCATTAAAAGACAGAGTGTTACCACTGAAGAGGTTAAAAAAATGGGCTCTAATCATACCCAAAGTATAACTACAAAGATATTTAAAATATTGGCAGTATCCTTAGCATAAGAGAATAACCTCCCAAGATGTTATTTTGAGGGATATACTTAAATGTCTAATGGCTAAAACATTTATAAAATGGAAAATAACCAAATCTACTTTGTAGCCCCACTTGTTTAGTATATTTTTCATGTTACTACTTCATTTCTAATTTATGGCCATACAGTATCGTCACTTCTCATGATCAATAGCTCAAACGCAGCCACACTCAGAGTAAGAAAGAGCTCTGGTAAATACTGTGAAGGTATGCAAAAGCAGTTACATTTATATACTATTGAAGGAAGTTTATAATTAGAAAAACTTTGGGAGGATACATTGAGAATATCAAAAATCAAAATTCACTTACTGTTTTATTCAGCAATCACAATTTGAGCTTTTTGTTCTGTAGATATGTTCACAAATATACACAAACATATATGCAAATTATGTTTATTGAAGTATTATTTGTAATAAGAAAGTACTAACAGGAAAATTTGTTAATAAATTATTTTCTATCTGAAGGGTAAATTAAAATACAACAATAGAAAGAATAAAATGGCTTATACATGCAGATCTGCAAAATATATTGTTAAATAAAAAAGCCAAATAACAATTGTTTATATTTCTCAATTTAGAAAAAATTATGTACATGTATGTGCATATTTATGGTACATATCTGGAAGGGGACATAAGGAAATGTTACATTTAGAGAATAAAATAAGGAATCTAGTAGAGGTGAGAAAAATAGCTTTTAATTGTATACTCTCTTGCATGTTTAAATGTTTTATTGTGAGCATGTATTCTTTTCAAAACAGTAAAACAATTTTAGAAGATAAAATATACAATGGAGGAATGTATTGACTAAGGTGTGGTTGAGAACATAAGTTGATCTTTTTTCAAAAATGGTGAACTAAAATTTGATTCTTGCTCTTTGGGTATATGTGGATGGAGATCAAAGGAGTGAGTACTGGGATTAGTGAAAACAGTGATCAAGTCAGAATGTGTCATAGCTTTTTATTTGAAGGTGAAGTATTAAGCCTAGAAGAAAGACATTCTGCATCGAATTTGTCTTTTACATTGTCTGGCCTCTTTTACTTAGAAAACAGGAAACCTTTATATTTGGACACTTGACCAATTATGAGCCTTTGGGGGCTACATGTTTTCTTCAAAAGTAAAGTAAGTATGCCTGGTACATTGTCACATAGTAATTCTTAAGGATGACTCAGTTTCATTAAATTGCCTCCTTTTCTCACAGCTGGTAGAATAGTGAGACACTGAATTTATGAGAGCTCTAATGAGGGAAGAAGGAAAATATTTTAGAGCAAAGAATGATTTGAATGGGCACTTTTGTGTTTTTGAAGGGGAACTTTGAGGGAATTTAGTGTTCTGCATAGGTCCACTGATGATCGAGGGGTAAGAAAAAGGGAGGGTAAGGAAGAGAGTGAGAAAGGGAGGTGGAAAGACCCCAAAGACCACCTTTGACTCCATCATGGTTCTAACAGCAGTGGGTTCTGTGGGGAAGGACTATGGATACATCCTATGAGATACTGAATGATGAAAACTCTCTAGGGCACTTCAAATTCAATTGGGGTGGCTTTCAACAGCAGAAGCCTTTGTCTATTTCTCTAGTACTAAAACAGAGGCAATCGTCTCAATTTAAGGGAAACTGAATGGTGAAATAAGACCATGGGTTTTAGTGTTAGGGAGAACTGGATTCAGAACAGGGTTAAGACATTACAACTGATTAGCTTTGGGTGAATTATTTAATCCTTCCATGCCTCAGTTTCCTCATCTGGAAAATCCTGATCTTACTACCTCATCAGATATTTGTAAGGATTAGATATAATATTTAAAAATTTTCTGGTTCTTATGAATTTTATTGGCTCATTTTGCAATAGAGGAACAATTTTTTGTTTATGGAGTTAGTACTTATTTCATAATGGAATTATTCACTTTTTAATTTACTATTATTATTACTATTTATGGAGTACTTAATATGTTTTAAAATTCACTCTATGTGTTTTATATACAGTATTTCTAACTGTGACAACCGTTTGAGATGGTTAGGTCTAGCCCATTTTATAGATGAGAAAACTGGAGTTCAGAGAAGTTAAGTAAAGAGTAAACAGGAAGGTCCAGATTTGACTTTCTTTTCCAAGTAACTGGAAATGTAAGGAATGGACCAGGTTCCAGAATGACAGGGAGGGGCAATTAGTTTGAAACCAGAGTGTGAAACCAGGGAAGCCCCACAGATTCCAGGGGCGAACTGTGTTTGAGGGCTGGGAAGACTGAATGGTCTGCTCATTGTGAGACAGGAACTGAGGAGAGGCAGGTACATGGCTACTTGACTGAGTCAAAAGATAGCTTGGAAGGGAGGAAGAGGATCCTGAGAGATTTCTAGTAGTTCTTAGAATTATAGCAGCTTCATCTATGGGGAGACAAACTGGGACCTCTTCAGCATTGAAGTATGGCTGGTTCTTTCACTGTTTTTTTTTTTTTTCAGTATTTTTTTTTATTGAGTTTATTGGGGTAACATTGGTTAATACAATCATATAACATTATATACAATATTCTTTACTATTTTTTTCATTACTATTTACCTATATTCGGTGTTGAACATTTCTTGTTGCTTAGTAAGGGTAACTTGAAATCCTAAGGTTTCATTTGTCAATATAATTCCCAGAGAATTTTGATAAGATTTCCAAAAAATGTTCCATGAGTTTTTTCGTCATGTTCCCTGCCCTTATTACTTTACAATCTGATTTGAAATTACTGCCCATCTTAAAGTTTCAAGAGAGAAATTGCCCTTAGGATACATGGAAAAGAACAATCTTTAGCTGGCAACTGGCTTCCCTGTCTATTTTCTAGCTCAGAGACACAAAAATGTCCAATTTTCATATGTATAGTATTTGGAGCTGAGATAACTTTAAAAACAGATGATTTTTCTCTTTCATCTCTAATAAAAAATGGTGCTTGGAGAAATGTGTGTTTACTAGTAGCAAATTCCACCAACGGGTGTGGTGAAAAGTTGAGCTTTTGTGGACTGTGCAGCTTCTGCTATTGTCTACAGCATTTCCTCTCTTGTCTCAGAGGTTCGTGCTTTCTCAGGCAAGGCCAGTTTCAGGTCCAGATACATGTCTGGATTTTCTTACTCCATGGATGAGGAGGTGGGGGTGGTGGGTGCTGGTGGTGGTTGTGGAGCTTTCTGGCAGGGATTCCGTTGTGAGGAAAGTCTGTCTTTAAAAAAAGAAGTAAACTGAGGTAACCAGTCTCATCAGTTAAATGATTTCCTTGTTGAGAGGAGGCAAGGAAAAGATCAGTAGCTTTTGGAGAAAGGAACTGTGAGGATACAAGAGAAGAAGAAAAATAAGGACTTAAACATTATGCAATAGTTATGAGACATGAAGTGCAAAAGCAGATCATTTGCTTTTTTAATTGACATGGAGACAGATAATCTTTTCTTACTAAATCCATGAAGCCCTAGTGTCTGTTCTGCTCTGGGAGCACCGATGATCATACTGAACCCCTAAATAAAGATAGCCAATCTATGTAAGTGTTCTAAATCCCATCCTGTGGTGAGAGGCCTAAAAATTATAATAGCCAGAATCAATACTTGTAGCATATGCATAAGAGATGGTGCCCTCAAATAGAATTAAGGCCTATTCTGGCCACCTTTTGTTATGGGCATATTTCTCTGTAAATGTTGTGTGGTATCACATCAATTCACCTGATTTTTCTTAAAAAAAACAACACACAAAAAACTGTAGGCTATTTTTGAGAAAAACTCAACCTAAACAATGGGAAAAAAATATTTATCTGCACATTTAATATATATATAGCAGAGCCAGTACACACCACAGAGTGGTTTAGATACTTACAGCTTGTCATCAATTCCAGTCCATTAGGGTTATAGTGAATGTGGTTTGGGGAATACTAAGTCTGTTTGTTTCTTCCTGTCATTTGGGCTTTGAGTCACCTGCTGATTTGTTTCAGTGTAAGACTTCTGGGTCACATCCTACAATGTCCAGGTTTTATGGGTCACTTTCTTGAATCAAAGCTAAGTTTTCCATTTAAGAGAATTTCGGTCTCTTTTGGCAATTATTCAAAATGCAGCATCTCAAATACTGACTCTTTAAACTGTATTTACATGTATTGTGCAGACGATATCTTTTCTTAGTTTTGAATTCTCCAGATATATGATATGCTGGTGGTGTGATTCCCCTGTGATTCAAGGGTGATTTGTAAATTGTCTTGACTAGTGCCCCTTCACAAGTTGCCTGTGACTGGGACTGTGGTGGGAAGGGGTTTAGAGACATTCATGGCTTTTGTTGGAAGAAGACAATTCCTTACTGAGAGTCACCCAATTTTAAATCTCTTCAGTCTTTTGTGAGTCTTGTGTTGCCTCCACGACTGCTGAGCCATACTGAATCCTGTCCTCTTGCTTTTTCTTTTAAATCCATACAAATGTATAATTTCAAACTCTCTCTCTCTCTCTTTCTCTCTCTCTCTCTCTCTCTCTCTCTCTCACACACACACACACAAACACACACACACAATAATGAGTGAATCATAAACATGAAAAGTGAAGTTTTGAATTTTAACCCTGAGAAAAATCAATATTATTGGTAAGTAGCTGGTACGAGATTTCTAAAAGTAAAAATTCACGAAGAAAATAGATTCTTAAGCACAAACTAAATACCAGAAACATTTTACCAGCATTTTCTCCTTTAATTTTTGAATGACTCTTAAAGATAGATATGCCTTATCTTAGAAATGAGGCGATTGAGGTTCTGAAATGTGAAGTAACTTGTCAAGGCCACTGTAAGATGCAAGGCCAGACCAAGGGACTGCTGTCTCTGACACCTGAGATTCCACATTTGAATTATTCTCTGTGCTGGACTTGAGCTAATTTGCAGCTGCTTATTGAATTTAATTCATAATCTTGTTTTCGTCATAGTAAAAAAAGTAATAATCACACAACATGACCATTTGCTGTGGCCTCTGGCCAAGGCCATTTGATTCAGAATCATTTTTGTATACTGTTTTTATTTTGTCAAATTCTAGTAAGGAAAGTTTTTATATCTGAGGAAAAACAAACTGATCACTCTCTAATGAATATCATGACATATCAAACTATTTATTTCATATATGCTAGTTGGTCTCTATGCCCGTCATCCTCTATGTTTTTGAAAGAGGCAACGGTTTCTTAATGAGAGTAGAAATGAGAATTCATGTCCCTAACAGAGAATTCATTGTCCTTCCTAATATACCACGCAATCTAGTGTCTAATCTGTCTAAAGACTTGGGTTTTTTTTCTATTAATAGGCATTCTATTAATAATGTTCAGTGACTGAATATGCCAAGCTCTTACTATTGTTTTTGAGAGCTGAAAAGGTTTTCAAAGTTATAGCTAAAGTCTTTGGAGTTTCTTAAACATGTTGTGTGATTAACAACTGAAACTATGACAGGAAGGAAGGAAATAAACACTCATTGAGAATCTGCTATTTGCCAGACATATCAGTAGGCACTTCACATATAATAACTTTGTAAAACTGATATTAACTCCACTTTCCTGGGGATAGAAGGTCATAAAAATTAATAATTTCTCTCAAATGGTACATACAGAAGGGTTTAAATCTAGTATGTCTGATGCTAAAACCTTCATACTTTTCATTACCTTGCCACCATCTAGTTTGAAAATCAAATATATAGCATGTCATGTCAGGAAATGCTCATATTCTCAACAAAAAAACTGAGCACCCTCACACTGAAGTAACTCCCGAGTTTGGAGAGGGGAACTCTGGAGCTCTTCTAAGCCTAGGACTGCTGTCTATAGTAACCCAAAATCAGAGGATACCATTCAGATCACTGTGTCTCCTTTTCTGAGATCGTCTCTCTGACCTCATCTAAATTTTTAAAGATTTTTAAAATGAAAAATGTCAAGCATACACTAAATTAGAGAAAATAATATAACGAAAAACTGGATACCTAGACCTGATTTCAATAACTTTTGCCCTAATCTTATGCTCTGTATAATATTGACATAAATTACAATGTGCCTTTCTTTTGTGGTGAGTAGATAATGATTTTATGTGTTTACCTTGTAGGCCCTAGTTCTTACCCCAGTACAAGGTGGATAGTTTTCCTTCCAATACAAAGTATTAATGGATTAATAGCAGTGGCATTTTAAAAAGTACAATGTGAGAGATAATAATAAATCAGCTATCAAAATAAGATACGATAGGACATAAATATTTCACCTTGGATAAAGCAATGTCAGAAGAGTGTGAAGACTATGAAGATTAAGAGGATGAAAACAAAAGACCATTTGGAGCCATTCTGTTTCCATGAGTGCATGTACATTGCTTCCACTCAAGTTTGGGAAGTACAGTGAAAGGGCGCAGCCATCAGGATTAGACCACTGGGCTACCTGAGAGACATAACTGTCCTTTGCTCCGTGGAATGTCTTCCTTAGGCATCATAGCTCATTTGCACTGAGATAGATGGAGACTCAAGGACAGAAATTTGTTATGCTGTCATTTTTCAATTATCCACACAAATACTTGTGAACAGAGGTATAGATTACAAAGGATGAAAGGTAATAAAAAAAATTTATATCTGATTTTGGAATGTATTTGTATTTACATTTGTCTAGGAGGTGTGTCTCTTTCTTAATGCCAGGTTTTCCAAAAGTCTTGGTCATGACAGGCTATAACACACATTTAAAATATCGGCAGAGTCGTAAGTTAAGTGGATGAGATTCTGAGAGTTAAGCTGGAATTTTCCGAAATAATTCAGTTAACAGAATTGAAAGCATTTGTTTAATCTCATATATAATTACTGAAGGTATTAGACCCCAGCCCTTCTATCCTTTTTTTTTTTTTTCCCTAGCTCAATCAACAGCTCCTTTCCAGCTCTAGTTTTCACATGATAGAAAGTCTATTTTCCCCTTATTCTGTCTGCTGGCCCTTCCCACTCTGGTATTAGGAAGGTTTTTTTTTTCTTGATATGGTCCTCACAATAAATTATAGGAAGTGAAAATAAGATTTTTTCTTTAAGATCATAATCTAGTGCATTGCACAGGTGTCTCTATTTATGCAGCCCAAGCAGGAAGTAAAAGAAAAGAAAAAAAAAACTTGTCTTCACTTGCCCATAAATTCAGAATCCAGTCCCAAACAAATTAATCCTTTACTTCACTTGTGTAGACCTGGCATGCTCTTATCTGAGAACTCAATCTATTAAAAAAGTAAAGCACAGGACTTACAGATATAGTGATTTTCCCATCCCGAATCACCTAGTACTGTTTGTATTTCAGTGCTTCTGTTTCCTTGCCACATAAGTGCATGTGATTTGCCAGATCGTTTGTTCTACATTTAGTTCAAACAGTGCAGTCACCATACTTATAGGTTGATACATAATAATACAAAATACTTTGCCTTTGCACTGAAAAGAATTATCCCTATGTTGGTGAAATAATAAATATAATGAGAATCATAATAATGACCTGTATTTACTGTATGTTTACTCTCTATCAGTACTATATTGAGTGCTTTACTTGCATTACTTCATTTTGCCTCACAATATCCTTATTAGGTAAATTCTGTTATAATCTTTGTTTTATAGATGGGGGCACTGAGGCTTAATGGGGCTTATTAACTTGCCTCACAATATAGCAAGGGTGGAGTTGGGATTTGAACATAGGCAGAATGACTCCAGAATCCAAGCTTTTATACACACACACACACACACACACACACATACACACACACACACACACACTCACACTCACACACACATACCCCAACCGATGAACGTAGATCCAAGGCAAAATGTCCTAGAGTATGTGAGAGTGAAGCTATAGTGCTAAGGTAGGGATAGACATAAACAAAGCCAGTTGGGAGTGGTCTCCCGAGGATGGGCTCCCGAGACAGGATCACTTTGACAGAGGCAAAGGAGATGGGAGAATAGTGTTACAGAGGAGAGGAAGGGTGATTAGAGGGTCAGGTAAATAAGGTAGTGGAAGGGACTTAAGGTCCAAAAAAGAAGGTAGGGAGAAGAGACGACAATGAAAATATCTCTAGGCTGAGTCACTTTAAGAGAAATGGTGGTCCATTGCTTTGCTTTTCAGTAGCAACACGCTATCTTACAGACTAATGGGAATCTACATTATACATTGATTTTAGAAGCTTCTATCTCCCTGATGGGTTAGAACTGGGTTCTAACTTCTTTTCCTGATATTATGATCTGAGAAGTTTTCTTTCTATTGTACTTTTCTTCTGAACACCCAAGACTCACTGAAGGAAGTAAAACCCACCTATGTTTTTGATTTTGGTGACTAATATTAATTGTCATATCTTACT
Source organism: Pteropus medius (assembly GCF_902729225.1). Lineage (NCBI taxonomy): Eukaryota > Metazoa > Chordata > Mammalia > Chiroptera > Pteropodidae > Pteropus > Pteropus medius. The sequence continues at coordinate 7,870,012 of NW_024349222.1, read as the reverse complement.
AATGTTAAATTCTTTTTTCAAAATCTTATTCGAAAGCACATTAGGTAAGTATATAAAGATAGTAACCTTTAAAGTATAAAGGTGTCCTCTGTTGTTAGTTCTATGATATTTTATAATTTAACATGTACTTGACATACTTGATAAAAAGATTTATCTGCTATGGTTTTATTGGAGAAGATAACTTATCTTTTTTTTAAGGTACATTTTACCTTGGTACCAGAGTACTCGATACCAAGATAAAATGTAATACTTAATGTCTAAGTAGTAAAGAATAATCCTTGCACATAGAAAATATGGTGTATAATTGCATTTAGGGTTGAATTATATTTTGAAATATATGCCATATTTAAAAAAAATTACCTTACCAAACTCTTTATTAATACCTGTTTACCTTTAAAATCTTGGTCTGTTCCACTAAGAACAAATTATTGTGTTTTTAATTGTTAAGCCTTCTGGTCATCTGAATTCTTTTCATGTTTTACTGTAGTCATATAAAACATTTTACTTCAAAGGAAAAATGTTATGAATTTACTGCATTTTTAGAATTTAAAAATCTGTTTCTTATTTTGTTGATTAAGACAGAGGAGTATTGATTGTGAGTAAAGAACATGCTATGTTAAAAAGAAAATTAAGGATCCTGATGTTTCTCTGCCAGATAGCACAAAAACTAAGAACACCACAGAAATTTTTCAACATTAATAACCTCTTGATAATGTGTAGGTCATATAAAGGACAAATGAATGTTTTGGGGAGACTGAGAATGCTAATTTTACCAGACTGTCCAATCGCTGTAGATAAATATTTGTGTTCCTGGGGATTATTTGATTTTTATCAAAGCAAATTGAATTGGAAACATGGCATGTATTAAGTCATCAGTACTTATTGTCTAACTCTTTTTCCCATAGAAGTTTCTATCCACTAAAAGAGCACTAAGTCTTCAGTTAGACATACCATGTAATGATCCTTATCATATCCAGACAAAATAAAAGCCTTTTAAGAAGCTACTTCACAAGACAACTGCATAGCTTTCCTCACAGGAACTTGTTAAACAAATAATGATTATTAAAGCTATTGGGCCAATCGCTTACACCAATTTAACAAGAACAATCCTAAGATGTCTAGCCTACTCCACATTCCATGTGACTAACTATGGTATCCAGAGCTTGGAAAATATCCAGGCGACTCACAGTAGCTTTTCTTAACTACTTTATGGACACTGAATTTTAAGGAGAGTGATAAAATTAGGTTTACAGAGGAGAGTCTTCAAGGTGTACCCACTGTCAATGCTATAAATGATCTCGATTGTATCTTAAAGTTGTTTAAAATTATCCAAAGCTGAAAATATTGCAGATTTTGCTTCTATCTACATTGAAGTTGGCAAATGCATAATTCTTAATTATTGACTTGAAGATTTATCATATTCAGTGAGACAGATATACTAAGAGTTTTGTATAAGGCTCCAATAGAGAAGGTACTGTGAGTTAGAATAATTAGCTTTTAAAAATGTCACATTAACCACTCTTTTATGCCAAAAGTTATGCCATGCTTGAGGTTGAAATGGAAGAAGGAAGATTTAAAGTTGAAAGAAAGGAATAAGAGACGGGGAGGACAGAAGTTAAATCAGACTAAGAGGACTTTGACAGGTTTGGCTTAATTCTGTGGTTGTTAACTAAGGCAAGTGGGAACAGCAGCTAACGATAAGTCAGCACACAAGGGAGTCAAGTTCAAGAAGAGCCAGGGAGAAGACCAGCTGATACTATAGGTTCCTGTTTTTTGTAAACAGAGTCTGGAATTCAGAATTTTGGAGCTAAGACAAAAACCCAAGATTAGAGACTTTAGAGCACCATGTCAGTAACCCAGGCAAAAAATCTGGGTAACATAACCAGGGACACAGGATGCCAGCACTAACAGGCACCTAAAGCAAGTATGTTTATGTTTCCTGCTTAGAGTCCAAACTTGTGAAGACCTTGGGACGGCCTGAGCCCAAAGGTTCATTTTTTCATTCAATTCATATTTATTAGACAGTTATTATGTACAAGGCACTGTATGAACAGCAAAGAATATTTTAAATCAGGCAAACACATTATCTCTTTTTTTTAAATAAAGGAGACATATAATAAATCAGTGATTAAAGAAATGAACAAATAGCTCTAGAAGAAAATACACAGAACAGTAAGTCTGAGAATCTGAGGAAGGTGTTTTAGATAGGACAGCCAGAGAAAATCTCTCTAAAGGAGTGATATTTGAGAATGAGAATAAAGTATGAGAATGAGCAGACATTTGAGAAACTGAAAGAAGAACTTAGTTGAACAGCCTAGAGGTAAAAAGGCCTTGGCATGTTCAAAGAACCAAAGGAAGTGGATTTGGAGGACAGCGAGCAAAGCAGAGTGGTGTGAGATGGGGGATAAAGAAGTTGGCAAAGGCTAGATCATTCAGTTAGAAGAGAAAAGCATTTGGCCAGAGTAGGGGATGAGCCAAGTAGTCTGAGAACTGATTTGAGATAATTCACTATTTTATAGTTGTAAACTGCAAAATAGATTACAAGGGACTAAAAATTCTGCCTAAACAGCCCATGCGTTGTGAAGTTTACTAAAGCAGAGATGAGAATATGAGGTAGACCATTGGTGCTAGATCTTGGCATTCAAGTTAGTTTCTGAAAAGCCCAGGGTTAAAAATTAACTTCAGGGAAAAACACTGCAGTCCAAAAAAATGGTAGTAGCCAGAGGGTTTTTCTTTGGATGATGAAACTGCTATGTAAAGGACAGGATGGTGAGTCACCAGTGTGGGCTGGTGTGAGGCAGAGCATATTGTGGATTAGCCTGGGAGACACATGCATAGTTAGATGGAAGAAACACAGAAAGCATAATTCTTGTGATTTCCTTTCTTCCACAGAGTCAGCTAAGTCACAGATCCCCTGACAAGGTCTTTTAATTGATTCATAACATATTATGCTGTTCTTTTGATGTTTTTAGTACATACGAATATTTGTTGATAATAATAGCCCCAAATAGTAGCAATATCTTGATCCCTTTTATGAGTTGAATTGTGTTTCCCAAAAAGATCTGTTGAAGTCTTGTTGAAGTCCTAATCCCCACTATCTCAGAATGTGATTTTATGTGGAAATAGGGTCCTTACAGATGTCACTAGTTGAATTAAGATGAGGTCATGCAGAAGTAGGGTGGGCTCTTAATCCAACACGACTGGTGTCCTTATAAGAAAAAGAAATTTGAACACAGACACATGCACAGTGGGAAGATGGCCATGTGAAGATAGAGACACATGAGAATGCCATGTGAAGGCGGATGCAGAGATTGGAGTGATACATCAATAAGCCAAAGAATATCAAGGATTGTTGGCCATCATTGGAAACTATGAGAGAAGCATGGAATAGATCCTTCCTCAGAGCTGTCAGAAGGAACCAACCCTGCCTATACTTTGATCTCAGACTTTTAGTCTCCAGAACTGTGAGACAATAAATTTCTGTTGTTTTAAATCACCTAATATGTGGTACTTGTTACAGTAGCCCTAGGAAACTAATACAATCCCTTCTCATTCCTTTGTTTTATTCTCTTCCACCAATCACCCCCTCACACTAAATCTCTTTTCCAACCACTTGTAATCTTTCTTCCCATAATATCCTTCTTCCTTTCTTTGTCTGCTAGGTGCATCTAGATTTATCAGATGACAATTTTTTTTGCCATATTTGTTTCAAATCTAGCCTTTTTACCCTAAAAAGGAAATATTACTGATAAAGCTAATGCCTCTTTTCTTCCTACATTCTTCCACTTCCCAGTTCTCCTTCACAATGATCATTCTAATTTATTCTTTTTATTTTTTAAAATAGCCTCAAGAACACTACTCAGGCCAACTTAATAACTCTTCCTCCTGTTCCCACAATATTTCATACATGAATTTTATTAAGCAATGATTATACTGTTTTGATTGTAGTCTTTCTCTCTATAAGAAAAGAAAATGACCGGTCATTTTCAACCATTATTTGGTGCTTACACAATGTCTAGCTCTTCAATGAAGCAATTTTAATTCCATAATGTTTATTCAAAAGCACTTGACCCTCACAAGAACCCAGTTTGTAGTCAAAACCAGAATTTTCCTTCTTTTTTCCAGAAATGGAAACTTCATAAATTTATCTATCTATCTATCTATCTATCTATCTATCTATCTATCTATTTAAATTAATAATTCTTTTATTATGATGTAAATGTCATAAATTTCACTCATGTAGTGTGGCATACTATATTATAGCTGGTTTATATATATACATCTCTCCTCATCCTCACCATGGTATACTGTTGGTGGAGTATATTTCCCTGCTCCCCTGGTGTCAAGTTTGGCCACATGATTTGTTTTGGTCAATGAAATGTAGGCAGAATGGACAGTACATTAGTTCCAAGCTGAAACTTTAAGAGGTTTTTTTGTTTCTGTTCTTCTCTTTATGCCTCTGCCAGTCATTGTGAAAAAAAGCTCCAAGTAGTTGCTGGTCCCAGAATGAAGAGACAAGTAGAGCCAACCTGACCTCATTCTGAAGGCTGATTGTACCCAGTAGAGCCCCAATGAACTTGCAGACTTGTGAGTAAAAATAAATTCTTTCTGATGTAGGTTATGGAGACTGGGCGGGTGTTACACAGTGTTATTATAGTGGGAACCTCAGTAATACACCTAACTAGTTAGTGGTGTTGCCAGACTAGGACTGACACTGTCTGACTAGCAATCCGAAGTCTTTCTACTAAATTATTCTGCAATTCATCTGCACATTTAATGCATATTTTCATATATTTACTATGGAAAACAGAGCACAACAACAACAAAAACAACAGAGGCTGTTGTCTCTGCTCTCACAAAGAGCATATTTCTAGTGAGAGAAGCAATAAAAAACAATAAATATAAACCATAATATAATGAAAAACTCTTATAATAGTACAAATGTCCTTCTGACAGAGAATAATAGATGGGGTGAATGACAGGAGATGACAATCTTTATGGTAGTCAGCGTAGGGCTCTTGGAGGCGTTAGTGAAACTGAGCAAGCACATCTTTCTCCTTCTCAAATGGTCTCAGATAATGCTTTCATTTTTTTTTTTCATTTTCCTTTTTTTATGTAGTGTCAGCCCAACTGCGTGCCTTTGTCCTAGGCTAACCAGTTATCCTTGGTTTTCTTTCTGTGTGTTCAGAGAGCTCTTGGATTGTTTTGTAAGTTCTTAGAGAAAGACTGAAAAAGGCTTCCTTTTCCCTTTTCCAAAGAAAGCAATTACATATTCACATTGGAACAACATGCTTAAGTCCTAGGCTCTAAATGCAACCTGATTTCTCTCAGGTGAGAGGTATTCTCTATATGGAAGTCAAGAGAAAAATGTGACATTAGCAATACTGTAGGGACTGTGGTCAGCTTTGAGTTATAAAGGCTTTTGTTTTCCATGTTTTGATTGGCCCCGTGAGAAGCCTGGAGCAGCTCACACACCCATCTGTATCCATATTAGTGGTGCTGAAAAGTGCTGACACAGAATTGCAGATCAGGGCCTGTGGCCTGCCAGGGTAAACTTGTGTAATGCACTGTACATCCCTCCTAACAACAGTGGTTCTTTTGTCACCTAAACAGAGGCTTTTAAGAACATGAGTCATTAAAAAGAGCTTTGGAAAAACAGGCAACATTTTCCAATATTGTGGCTTTAGGCGAACTCCATAAAGTAGCTCCGGAAGAAGTGAGGCTTTTTCATGAATAACTAACAATAGATTCAGAGTTATAATCTGAATTGATCAGAAGCAAGGAATATTTTGAAATATAATTTGTGACTGTCAGAAGAAGCCCATTATTGTGGAAAATTGAATGAAGATTAATCAAAATATTTTCTTGAATGTACATAAACATTAAAAATAAGAATACTTTCAAATCTTAAATTGGCCTGGGAATCTCTAGCCTACTCATAAAAGTGCAAATTCAAAAAAAACTGGCATTAGAATTTCCTTTTCTTATTTTTAATATATAAAAAGTGTAATTGTAGGAATAAGGAGGAGAAAAAGTTCTTATTCCACTATCTAGAAAAAATCTGGTTAACATTTTAATGTTGTTTCTGTTAACATATTTCTCTACAAATACCTTTTACATAGTTGCTCTCATACAATACATGCAATTTTGTTTCATGCATTTTCTTTCATTTTTATTATTCTTTAGGAGAGATCAAGGGTTGGCAAACTATGGGCCAAATCTGGTGCATTGTGTGTTTTAGTGGAACAATGCTACACTCATTTATTTACAGAATTGTCTATGGCTGCTGTCATGCCACAAAGGCAGAGTTGAGTAGTTACAACAGAGCCTATGTGGTTCACAAAGCCTTAAATACTTGTTATCCATCTGTTTACAGAAACAGTTTGCCAACACCTTGGATAGATTATTAGAGTCACATGTGAACAACATTCCAAGGCTCTTGTAAACATACACTAAAAGTTTATGTATCCATTGACACTTTCACCAGCATTTGTCTGATGAGACTGTTTGTTTAGAACCATATGTATTATACATATACATATATATATATATATATAAAGTGTATGTATACAAACAAGCTATGAAAATTATACATGTTATATACTTTTGGAATTTCGATATAGAATAGTATCGTATATTTATGCTTTAATTTTTATCTTTGAGTAGCAGTTAGACAAAGTGACTTTCCGCTGTTCTTAAAGCACTTTTATTTCCTCTTTTCTCGATTGCCTTTTTATTCCTTTTGCCCATCTTGAATCAGGTATTCTTTAAAAAGTAAATTTGTAAGGGCTCTGCATCAATTCAGAATATCAACTGTTGTTTATATTTTTACTTTGAATATATGTTCTCAAGGTCTTTTTTTGTCTTTCAATTTGAGAGATTTTTTTTTGAAACTTTGAAACTTGTAAGTTATTTAATTTATATAAAATGTCTTCTATGATATCTTCCAAAGCTTCTAAGTTTAAAAATTTCTCCAATATATCCTGTTTAGGAAGTGTCTTATTATTTTTAATTTTTAAAAAATTTATAAGGATTGATATTTTTTCTAATGCTTCTTTAGTGTCTATTTTTTAAAAAGATTTTTTAAAGAACAGTTTTGGACTTACAGAAAAATTGAGAAGATAGTAAAAAGAGTTCCCATAAACCCCACACCCATTTTTCCCTATTATTAACATTTACATTAGTATTGTATATTTGTTACAATTAAAGAATCAATATTGATACATTATCATTAACTAAAGTTCATATTTTATTTGGTTCCTAAAGGGTTTTATAAGATTTATTTCCACTTATATCATTATCATTTGAAGTGATAAACTTTGACACTTTCAACATTTTGGTGGTATTTGTTATGTTCCTGCAGAAGTTTTTTCATACACTATTTTTTACTTCTTTTTCATGTTATTTTTTCCAAAAAAACACAACACCCTTTTTATAAAACATAGAACATCAAATTCTCTGGGTGTAAGAGACAAAATTTTCTTTTCTTTCTATTTTTTTTGCATATATTTTTATGTAGAGTTTTATTTCTTTTTTATTTTTAATGTCTTTATTCTCCCTGCCCCTGATTTTAGAAACTAATATTGACTATCATCTCATTTTGAAAGATAAAAATGCCACAAAGAGAATAATTTAGAAAATAAAAGTGAAAAGCTACATCAATTTCTCCTTTATCACCTCTCTGGATATAACCACAGTTAACATATGAGTTGATTTATTTTTTTCTATGTATACACTATGACCGCCCTCATGATCCATTCATTAGCTTAAGTTTGAAACCACATTGATTCTGTCAACAAACTCTTTACTCCCTAACTAACTACAGGTAACGACTCGTTGTTATAATAATATCTTTGAGCCATTATCAACGTGAAGCTTTTCTCAACTTTTCACCATTGATTAAATATCTCAAATAGATTAACTCTTTCTTTCCCTCATCTCCACTGACAACTGCCCTAATGCACAGTCAGCTTAGGTGAAGTCCACAAAATAGTCTCCTGTATTTCACCATCCCATTCTTTGCCTAATTCATCCTCCTCAGTCTCTCAAGTGTAATTTTCTTTTTTTATTTTATTATTTTATTTTATTATTATTATATTTTTAGGTGAGGCAACCCTTGGTTGATCTCACAGATTGCAAGGACCTTATCAGCTTACAATCCCTTATTTTTTAATTTTTTACTCCTACAGCACCTGGTCTTTCTAGGTAACCTCCCATCCAAGTACTAACCAGGCCCAACCCTGCTTAGCTTCCAACATCAGATGGGATCTGGTTTGTTCAGGGTGGCATGGCTGTAGACTAATTTTCTTATAATACAAACCTAATTATGTCACTGTTCTGCTTAAAATTCTGATATGTGCTTATGTTTTACTAAATTAAATACAAGTTTCTTGAGAAGGCTATAACAGAGCCTCTGGGACCCTAACTCACATCTTCTCTGCTTCACCTCTGATTCCAGCATGGATGCATTGGGCATTCTGAATTTGACTCATATTACAACAACAGACTCACATCTTAAATGAATATCATGCATTTTTTACTTTTTGCTTCAAATCTTCTCCAGTGCCACTGCTGGGAATGAGATGCTACTTGTAAAGCTCATACACGGAGCCCCCAAATTTATGAAAGTTATCTCCGAGAGCAATTCTCAATAATGAGGGATGGGAACCTATGGATAAATGTTTTCCTCAGTTGTTCTTCTAGGAGACAGCTCTAAGATACTTTCTGCATGCTCCTTAGACACCAGGATTAAGCTCCAGTGTCTCAAAGCTATGATATATAACAAAATTTACTTTTATATAGTTTTCCCCTTCCTTCATTCTCTCTGGTACCTCACTTGTACTCTGGCATTATCTCTTTGATTGATGCTTTGCTTTTTTGGTAGATCCCAAGCTAAGCCATATAGTACTAGATTTTCACTGGGGGTGATTTAGGGTGAGGAGACATTGTAAATTGAAGCTGTGGGCAATTTGAGATTCCTAAGGCACTGGCAAGCTATGAGTCAATCATGGGCATTTCTTGGCCTTCACATGTCCAGTAATGATGGTGAATGGCAATTTCAGCAACCATGACCTGACAACAGCAAGGTAGCTACAGGCTCAGCCTGCTCAGGGATTAAGGTCTGCATTACCGCACTAGGCTAGAAACATAGACAAGTAGGAGTGCTGACTGAGGGAGAGAGAAATTTAATATGGATGGTGGAAGAAGATGATGATAAATATCAATTAGAGCTTTAGGACCAGATGCAGCAGTGAAGACTGCAGCTTCTTGTATTAATATATATTTATTAACTCGTGTAGAAACTGTGGCTGACCACCACGCTGGAAACTTAGAGGCAGATGGGACTTATTGTAAGGCATACATGTACCTGAGTGATATAAAAAATAGACTGTATGAATTGCTTCAAGATTCCTGACTCACATCCTCTTAGCCTTGTCTCTGATTTCAGTGCACATGTTGTGAGTAGTTGGCTTACTTCATGTGGGTACCTTTTCTCAAGCACTGAATGTTTTGTACTTTTGCCCTTGGGGTTTTCCAATGCCACAATTGCCTTTGGGAAGCCCTTTGTTCGAGCAGGCGTGCTCTATCTGAAAGTGTATAGGAATTTTTAGACCTCAAAGTAAATCTCAACTAATGTGGACTATAAACTGTAGATAAAAACCATCAATCCTGAGGTAAACAATTTCAAAAGGCATTCTACAACCTCTTTAGAAGATTCCAGGCAGGACTGAGTGCCAGTTGCCTACAACAGTGATTTTAATAATGCGTCTATGTATTAGCTTGTCCACTTTCCCACATTCTTCACAGTCTCTCACTTCTGCTTTTTGTTTATAAGTTCTTGTCTCAGGCATTATTTTCAGGAAAACTCAAGCTAAAAAAAACCAGGTCCTTAAATCCTAGTAAGTCTCTATCTTCTATTTTGTACCCTATTTTATGCTGCTTCTCCTTGCTGCTTCTATGGTATAAGTTAAGTCAATAAGAAGGTAATAAGTAATGCATGCAGAAGTTGCTATGGAAAGCTCTGAGAGGGGCCAATTTAGTCTAGGTATTAGAAACATCTTCTAGACCTGAGTCTTGAACTATGAATTATCTGGATTAGGTACATGGACCAGAATAGTAGGAACATTCCTGAAAGACAAAACTACAAATTTAAAGACAGACGAATATGAGTAAATATTGTATGTTTAGAGAAATACAAACTTTTTATATAACTTGCAAGCAGCGCATTATGTGTGAGTGGAAAAATAGTAGTGATGCTGGCAATTCGGATATTCTGGAGAGAAGCCGTAAAGTCCTTAAATGAAAAGGTGAATACAGTACAATGAGATATCCTGAGAGAAAGAAACCACATTGACATAACTTTTATTACAGAATATTATCATAATTGTTCTATTTTATAATTAGTTATTGTTAATCTCTTATTGGGGGTGATTTAGGGTGAGGAGACAAAAGCAAAGGAAATTAAAGTTACTGGATAACTTTAATTTCCTTTTTTCCTTTGCTTTTAAAAACATTATTTTAAAAGAATATGTGAAATGAATATCAGGTTGGAGAAAGAAAACTTAGAAGAAAACGATAAGTGCATAACGATAATGATTAAAGAGTTATGATAAAGCTCTTTAATTTATAAATTAAACTTTATCATGAGTATGTGCGTACAGGAAAAAACGGTATATATAGGGTTCGGTACTATCTGCAATTTTAGGCATACAATGGGGTCTTGAGACGTAGCTCCCACAAATAAGGGGGTACTACTGGCTGGCCTTCCTGCTTCTATTCTTGTGCCCTTTAACTTAGTCTTCACACAGTAGCCTTAGTAATCTTTGGAACATGTAAACAAAATGTAATCATTCAATATCTGCATGTAGTCATTCAATATCTTTCCATTGCACTAAAATAGGGCTCGAACACCTTGCCATGACCTCTTTGCCTTATTACAAGATATAGGCACTGCCTACTACTTTAACCTAATTTTTTACACTTTTCCTTGAATTGCTTCAGAAATATTTGGCCTTTTCTCCAATTCTCAAACATTCCAAGAGCCTTTCTACCTCAGTAACTTTTACATTTGCTATTCCTCCTATCTACAATGCTCCCCTCCAAATTTTTACAGTTGGCCACTTCTTTAAGTTCTTAGCAGAAATATCATCTTCTCAGTTACCTGCACCTCTTCAATCACATCCTTACTTTACATTGTTTAGATTAAAATTATCTTATTTACTTGTTTAATATCTCTCTGTCACCACAATCCTGTGCTTTTCACAAGCAGGGATGTGCCATATATTCTTCATCCTGCTCTGTGTCCTGGGAGTCTGACTCCTTAGAGCTGTGTCAGGTGGGCTACCCCTCCCTCTGGCTTTCAATTGACTTTAAGTGGAGATTAGAGGAGATCAGAGAGTGGAAGAGAAGGTTCTGTGGTAGCTGTTTTTCTACCGAAGGCCATGGCTTCTTTTAGGCAGTTCTCTCTTACAGCTCTTGATGATATTAGAGTGTTTCATCAATTACTAAGTGAATCTCAAGTAAGACTTACCCCAGAATCACCTTACCCTATAACCATGTTTTTTTTTTTCCCCTGCTGCAAAATTTTGCCATTTCATTCTGGTCACCAATCTTTTTCCTTGTAATTCAGAAAAGATTTGGGAGCAGTTACCACCGCACTCAGTCTTTCACCAAACATCCTCCCACAGAGGCCCAGTTAAATTCTAGATAGTACTGAACATTTTATCCTTAGGGTCTCTGGCCTCCTAGTAGATGGAGGAAGCTGTGGCAATTTATCCACAGCTCCTGCTCCTCCTGATTACCTGATGGGTAATTCCTCACTCCTGGCTTCTGCAGGGTCAGCTCTTCCCTGAGGTTCAGCTCTCTCAATCAACTCTATATGTTTGCACAGTATAGGTAGATGCAGGAATCATCTATATAATAACTTTTTTATTCTAATTAATTGGATGTGTGTCTTGTTATGGCCTGCTTGTGGTCAAGAATTGTATTTTAATGCTTTGAATCCTAAGAACCTAGCAGTGTTTCGACATTTAGTAATCAATCATTTAATCCTATTGAATAAAAAATTTCCAAATCTTGACCTTCATGCCAGCATTGTCAACGTTATAACGATAAACTAGCTCATGCTAAGCATGTTTGGGTGAAACTGAAATAGAAATTTAAAAACTTGGAATAAATTCAATAAAATTATACATTATGGTTACAATGATATATGTATATATGTGGAGGAGAGGTGAGAACAAAGAAAATTGAAAATAGATTGTTTTAAAACAAAAGAACCTCATAGACACAGACAACAGTATGGTGGTTACCAGAAGGGAAGTGGGTAGGGAGAGGATGAAGAGGGTAAAGGGAGTCAAATATAGTGATGAAAGGAGACTTGACTTTGGTTGGTGGACACACAATGCAATATACAGATAATGTACTATAGAATTCTACACTTAAAACTTATATAATCTTATCAATCAATGTCATCCCAATAAATTTAATAAAATTTAAAAAATGATAAAATAAAAACATATTCCACCTTAAAAAAGAAAATATATTGCTTTAGGGTAGTAAAGTTACTGGATAACTTTAATTTCCTTTGCTTTTAAAAACATTATTTTAAAAGAATATGTGAAATGAATATCATCAGGTTGGAGAAAGAAAACTTAGAAGAAAACGATAAGTGCATAACGATAATGATTAAAGAGCTGTGATAAAGAGAGTTAGAAATCAAGTGGTTTCTGGCTTGCAGAATTTGAAAAGAGCCTCACGTGAGGAAGTTGATCTATGAAGGATGATGACCATCTCCACTAGGGACCAGACAGGAGACAAAAGGCTTAAGTTACAGCATCAGGGATTTAGATAAGAGAAAAGGAAAAATTTTCAGACAGTGAGATTTGGTAGACACTGGAATGTGTAACTGGGGAAGCTAGTGGAATTTCCTTTTCTAGAGGTCTTTTAAAAATAGAATAGCATCTCATCTGCCTAAAGGATGGACTCTATTTGACCTTTTAAAGTCCACTGAACCCAGAAGGTACTCCACACCTTAGAGAAAGAAAGTATGAATGTTCCTGGGTAGCTTGAGTAATGAAAATAGGGTGAGCACGTTTTATATTTAATTTGATTTCTATATGTCGCATATGTAAATTATGACTTATATTTCTTTTTTTCCTTTCAGTTGAATGTTTTCATTTTTAAGATCTGGAGATTAGGGTTTAAGTAAAAATATTGCAGGGAGGGAAAGAGGAACTGTTATCTTACTTCAGAGCATATTTTTATAAGGACACAGGCATGGAGAAAAGTATATTTTGGACATCTTTGATTTTTATTTCATTTCCTATTCTAAATAAAAAACCTCAACACTGCCTTTTCTGTTGGCCTCAATATTTTTAGGGTGAAAAATTTTAAATTAATTTGGTCAAAATGTTTCCTACAGTATTTTTGACAGGACTGGGATCCAAAACTAGAAGAGGTTCTCTGTATTCAATTTCCTCCCAGGAAGTTTATTTTCAAAAGTCCAAGTGTGAGGTCAAGTTTTGGGTTGCCGGAAATGGTAATGTCCTTAACTGTCTGAGACCCAGACGACACTTAATGAAACATCCTACCTTTGAACATTGGTAAGGATTAAAGTGCTTTATCTATTTCCTCTTAATTTATCATCTGTGATTTCTATATTTGGTCTTTTAGAACTCAAATAAAATTATATATAATAACTACTGTATTCTCCATATTTGGCTATAACTGTAGATTCTTTGTTATAGATGACATTCATCTTTTTCCTTCCTAAAAATCAAAGTGTACTACAGGCCAAAAGGGATGTAAGCTTTAGAACTCGTTATTTACCTCCAGCAATTCCAAGATATTTTAAACTTGATTTCTTTCTAACTATTTTAGTTGACCTGAGAACGTTGACAAGTTAGAGCAGTGAATCGTAATGTCTCATAGTTGCATAGCTCTTCATACTTGTCAAAGTGCAAACTCATCTAATATCTAATTTGATCTTAATAAGAACCCCATGAATATCAAAATCTTCTAGATGAGAAAATGGAGTCTCAGTAAGGAGATGTAGCTTGCCCAAGATTACAAAACTAGAAAATGCAGAATTGAAACACTTCTGGTTTCAAAGCCTGTGCCTTTTCCACTGTATCACTTTATGCCCTCTGCCCTCGTTGTGTTTGGGTGTGTTTTTTTTTTTTTTACCATTGACGAGATCTTTGCCTCAGTTTCATTCTGAACCAAAATTATGTTAGAGAGCATGACAGTAATGTTATTATTACCAAGTGGGAAGTTGGGCTAGTGTTCTCATGAAGTAAAATACCAATGGTTTTTAAAAAACCTACCAATCCACATAATAAGTCATGTAAATTTCTGATAAGGCACTCCATATAGAGATTAATACCTATTCTAATTCATGCCTGCTATTATTATTAAGCAATATTTTTTTTTATTACAAAGCTTACTTTAATTATTGCATCTGTCTCTGACAGAATATTGAAAACAACTCCCACAATCCCTGGCTCTCTGTCCTGGGTGTCTCTGGGAGTACAGTGGCTTTATTTCCTTCCCTAACAGTTCAGAAGTTTGCTTAATACTGACTCAGAGGAAGCATTCTGGCTGATTCCTCACATGGTCTTGTTTACAGCTCCAGAGTGCACATAATAGATAAGCTACTGACTTCCACAAGACACCCACACTTCCTGGGTGTGTGGGTGTGTGCGCTTGCGCCTGTGAATTAAGATTGTGCAATCAGGCTGCTAGCTGCCTCAGGTTGCAAAATCATTTACATCTCTTAAATATTTCTCTAGCAAGCCTAATTTCATAAACCAAAAATCGTTGTATTCAATGGGAGGTATGCTGATAACTAATAATTAACACTGAAAAGCCCATAAATTTATAACAAGATCAAACCTGATATTGAGGCAGAGAGTAGAGAAATTTGCCTAAGAAAATATTGTGAAATAAAGTTGCAAATAGCCATAGATGAACACTGCTCAATCTGTAGAATTTCTCTTCTTGATTGTAATTATACTAAACTTACAGAGAGCCTAGTTTGTGGCAAGAATTTTGTTAGGTCAGCATCATCTTATTTGATTTTAATGGTAGCCCTGAAAGATAAATATAGCTAAAGCACTTTTGTAGAAGAAAGATCAGAAAATTCACAGGAATGTGTTCTGTGTTGCACTGATGGTGAACGATAGAGTGATGAAGAGGACTAGGACTGTTTGACTCCAAAGACCAACTATATTCTTTCTAAAAATTTCTCTTTTCTAAATTTCCTAATATTAGGGGGTTAAGACTAAAGACGTTTGGAGGACAATGATGGTGGGATGAGAATATCTCCATTAAACTCTTGAATATTTTAGGGAAGGTAGATCCAAGGCAGAAGCGTCACATAGAACTCAGATCATTCTTACTAGGAGGCGAGAATGTGTACACAACTATGTATGTAGTCTGTTTTAGGAATAGTAATGAAGTGATTAAATCTATCACGAGCAAGTATTAAACATTAAAATCTAGAAGCAATTTTCTACTACCAACTTTTTGCATCAAAACTATGCAACCTTTACCATTTCAGGATATACTTACCAAATTTAAGCATTATTTTATAACCCTTAGTTTTACAAGTCATCATAATTCTTTCTCTTTTTTTCTCTCATTTCAGCTGCTGTTGCTTTTGAATTATCAGGCATGCCACATACCACTTTTTCAATGAATAGCTTTATTTTTGCAAAGTGCATGGAATGGAGTTTGTGGGGATGTAGACTACAGGCACTGAAAGACCTAAATGAATGTGTATGAATGACCACAAGACACCAGACGTGGGCGTATTTATCCGTTTGTCTCATTACTAAGAGGTTTTAGTTCCAAAAAATATCCGGAAGGATTTAGTTTTGGGGAAGTGGAGAGGGAGAAGGCATGGAATAAGAATTTTTAAACAATTCATTTGAGCTTCCAAGTGATATATTCTATTTTACTCACATTAGAATCAGGATTTCTTAAGGGACAGTTAAGATTTTTGTACCAGAGTTCATAGGCCTTAGAAAGTTGATTTTGAAATTTAGTATGTTAACAAGAAGACATTTTTATTACAAAGGAAATTGGAAAGTGGAAAGTTTAAATGTTAGTTATTAAAAAAGCAATTAAGACTTTTTTTTGGCTGAGAAATATGTTTGTCTTGGTAGTATGTGCTCTGTTCCATTTGCAATCTAATTGTGTTGATGCAGTTCTAGCTAATGTTCTCCTCCTTAAAAAATCTTATATTCCATGGGAGGTATGTTGATAACTAATAATTAACACTGAAAAGCCCATGAGTTTATAATAAGATCAAAGCTAACACTGAGGCAGGGAGTGGAGAAATTTGCCTAGGAAAATTTCATTAACAGAGGATAAATGATGCTCTTTTTCATTCTTTTTAGAGACGGCATAGGATACTGGTGAAAATATTCAGTTCTGGAGTCAAATTGTTTGGGTTAAAATCCAAGCTTTGCCTCTATCAAGTTTTGTGAGCTTGGGTAAGTTAGTTAACCTCTCTGTACCTCAGTTTCTTTATTTGTAAAATTGGGAATATAATAATAGTACCTATTTTGTGGGGTTATTATGAAGATTAAAATAAAATAATCATGATAAGCACTTGGCACATAGCAAGAGATAAATAAATGTGATTCTTTTTAAATTTGCATATAGTAAAATTCACCTTTTTTGGTGTACAGTTCTACAAGTTTTAATACATGCATAGATTGTTATAACCACCAACATGCTGACAGAAAAGGATAGAGAATAATTTCAATACCCCAAAGAATTTCCTTATGCTGCCTCTCTGTAGTCAGATACTAGTGCCCTCACTCCCACACACACCCTAGATCCCTGGCTACCATAAATGTGCTTTCTGTCCAAATAGTTTTGCCTTTTTTCAGAATGTCATATAAATGGGCTCATACTGTTTGTTATCTTTTGAGATTGGCACCTTTCACTTAGCATCACACCATTGTGGTACAACCTGACATATAGGATCTTATTAGAAGAGCTTACTTCATGGAAAGAAATTTAGGTGGGGGTTGTTTTTTTGTTTGTTTCTGGTTTTGTTTCTTTTTCTTTCAGAATCATTAAAGGGAAGAAAAAAGCTCAGATTAATACTATGCAAAAGGAGAATTTGGCTTAGTATGAAAAAAGAATTTTTCAGAATTATCGAAATATCAAATAGGATCATCTTCAAGAAGAAATTATTTCTCTGTCTTTAAGGGCATAGAGACAGAAGCTGAAGGGCCATTTGGAAGGTAAGGTATAAAAAAATAAGAGTCAAATATAAATTAACTGAGAAAAAAAGTGTTGATAATGGTGGCGTGTGGTGTATTTGTGCGTGTCGGGGAACTTGGAGTGAGGCAAGGTATTGGAAAGTCACAGATAATCCCAAATAATCTGTAAATGTAACCATATTAGTACTGTGTCATGTGGGTATAAGTAAACTGTTTTGGGGTACAGAGGGGACTTGGACAGTAATCACTTCCTTAGCTGAACTACATACATGAGGAGGTTAGGCAGTGGCTATTATACAAGAAGTAAAAGAGGCTTTCGCATGGTGATGAGAATAACTGGATTTGGAGTCTTCTTTCTATCTGAAAATCCATGATCCAGTTTTAAAAATGAGGAAAAATAATATCTTATATTTTGAAGTATATTCTATAATGATATTTCTCTTTATATATTTGTTATTATTATTAATGGCGATAATACTTTGCATCCACGGTTATTAAAGGAACTTAGCAAGAGGTTTAAGAAAGGAAAACTAAGCTATGGAAAGGCCTTAGAATCAGAGGACCTAAATTAAAATTTCAGTTCTGGTCCTTAGAGTGGCTTAATCTCTCTCTGTGTTCTTTGGTGAATTCAGAATAATAATACCAATTTCCCAGCACCTGGCACATAGTAAGAGATAATGACAAAATGAATGGGCAAATGGTTATTTGTGTTCATCACATGGTAGGCATTTAAAAGGAGTTTGAGGAATTAAAAGAAAATATAATTGAGAAGCACTTATAATTTCAAGACTAAAGTATAATAAGAAAAAGTATGGCTTTATTTGTCCTTGGTAGTTTTAGAGTTGGATACACATGACTATTTTGTTTACATTCTACTCGGTCTTATCATATAAGTATGAATTTAATTAGATCAACAGAGAATACATTAAATGAATTAAATTTAAGTGTGGGATGGAATATAGATTTTCATGATAGTTCACACCTAAATATATATTGCCTTTATACCATTCTTCTTTCCTTTTGATTGTTCTCATGTTAAGGCTAATAAATCCCTCTGGAGATTTCATTGTTCAAAGTGAAAGAAGTCAAGCTGGCCTGAGAAATTGTTTGTACCTGCTTTATGTTAAAACTCTCTCTCTCTCATCTATCTATCTATGTCACTTAAACTGTTTTTCTCTGACCTGAGAGAAATGCAAATGTGAGCAGTTGGGAAATCTGTTCAACTAGCATTCAACTAATTTATTAGCACTCATATAATTTACTCGCCATGGCTGTATTATTCCATTATGAGACTGTCATCTTTTACCTTTTCAGTGTTTTTTTTTTTCTGTGATTCATTTGAAATTCAGTTCAACTCATGAAGTATATTTCTATTGAAAGTTTGCTCCTAGTTATGTCTCACATGCTGGGACTTATTGACATAAGGGGTGAAGACAGCCACACCAAGAGAGGACAGCAGAGGTTTGGGAAGTCAGCTAGGAGTCAGTGCCTGGTTGGGCAGAAGAGAGGAGCCAACATTGATAAAACTGAAGACTGGTGATTATGAGAGCAGCATGCTCAGCTGTAGGAAGCCACAAAGTTGTTAAAGCAGGAGAAGAGAGGGCGAGCACTCTAAATTACTGCTGGAAGCTTTGCTGCTTCTTCAAGTCCCAGCTGGCTTTCATCTCTCCTTACTGCATTGGTGGTGCCCCTTCCATCTTTTTAAAGGAACAGATTATAGCTTCTGATAGAGAAGAGGGTTTACACAAAGCTTACTTGTTGAAAGTATTCTTAAGGATGACTCTAAGCATAGTATCTGCCCTATTTGTTTACGATCATGATGGAAATTTCTCTTCTACTCACAGTTTCTCATTATACAGATGAAGCCAAGCTGATAGTTACTAAAAGGCACAAAATGATGAATTTGATTTTAGTCTATCCCATGCTTTAGTCAAATTGACCATATAGAATTGAAGTGAATTGCAGAGCTCCCAAAAGCTAAACAAGATCTTTTGGTTGTTTTTTAACTCCCTTTCGCATAGCTAGTAGGTTATATAATATCCATTTGTCCTAAAATTACTGCAGAAATCACCAAGACATGGAAAACATCTCTAGCATCTTACTAATGAATTTATTATTGCTTTCATTTCACAGTGTCTGTCAGCCACCTCTCACCTACATTTGAACGTTACAAGAACCCTATGATATAGATATTATAATCTACATTTTGCAGTGGAGGAGACAGGATCAGAGAAGATAAGTGCTTTATCAAAGGACACAGTCAGTAAACAAAACTACATTCAAAATCTTTGTACACTGACTCCAGAGTCTTTTAGAGCATATAGCTTTTGTATAGATAATGATGATATAAATGATATACACTAAAATGAATCTATTATCCATTCTATAATAATCTCCTGCCCTCTCCTTTTTTCTCTCATTTCCTATCCTAGTTTGTTTAACAAATCTATCTCTATTCATCAGATACGAAATCATATTAATATGGTGTAGACACAAAATTCAACAATAAGAGGGAGACATGTTATCAGGAAGGTCAGAAACACCCAAGAATATGTGGAGAGATTTATTACATGTCAGGAGGTATCTTAAACCGGAAAAAAGAAAAAGAAAATAATGAAAAAAAAAAGAAGATTGGCTTACTATTTGGAAAATAATTAAGTAAAATCCCAATTGACACCTTAAGCCATACACCAAGATGAAATCCAGATGGATTAGTTAATTTTAATTAAAAGACTTCAATTCATTTTTTAAGAAAAGCATTGATTAATACAAGATACCTTTTCTTTATTAAAATAGAATGAATGTTTCAATATATATATTCAAGTTTGGTGATAGCCTGGTGAGATTACATACGTATTGGTGGGGTTGTAAATTGGTGCAAACTCTGGAGAGCACTTAACATTTTTTTAAAGAATCTCGAAGAAGTTAATGCTTTTGACCTTATAATTATTTTTCTAGGAATATACTCTGTGATTTTAGTAAAAATTTCAAAGAAACTACATATATATATTTTACACCAATATAAAAATAGAGAGAATATGACAATAAATCTCTATATACCTATTACTAAGCTTCAGCAATTATTAATATTTCCCAGTCTTGTTTCATCTGTTTCTCTCTCTCTCTCTCTCTCTCTCTCTCTCTCTCTTTCTCTCTCTCTCTGTTTCTGTCTCTCTCCAGGGATATTTATTTTAAAGCCAATCCAAAGCATCGTATTATTTTATTTGTAAATATTTCTATATGATAAAAGCCTAAAAAAGTATCCAAAGGCCATTATTAAATCTAGGAGAATTGAATGGGTTTACGTTCAAGCTTCTTCATTGTCTCAAGAATATCTTTTCATAATTGTTTTGTTCACATTAGAATCCAAAAGAAGTCTGCACATTGTGTACGTTGATATTGTGTCTCTTAAGTTTCTTCTAATGTATGAGTCCTTCCTTCTCTTTTTTCTTATTATTTGATAAATAAACTAGGTCTTTTGTCCTATAGCACATCCCACATTCTAGATTTAGCTGATGTCTTTCTCATAGTATCATTCATTTTTTTCTCTGTCCCTCATACTTCCTGTAAACTAGCACTTAGAATGAGGCTCGGTTAGAGTCAGGCTTATTTTCGTCTTTATTTTTTTTTTGCAAGAATACTATATGTGTGGTGTTTTGTATTTCCTGTTGTATCACACCAGAATGAACATAACTTCTGGTTGCCCCACTTTTAGTGATGTTAATTTAATATTGATTTGTAGGTTCTGGTAAGCCTTCTTTAATCAAGTTCCCTACTGACTTTTTACATAATTGTTAGTTATAACATTCATTGCCTAGATTCACTATTTCATTGAGATTTACAAAATGGTGTTTTTTAATTCTACCAATCCTTTTGCATAAATTAACTGAAAATTTGCTATAAAGAAAAGCTTTCTCTCTCTAACAATTTGATTACTCTAAAAGAGTTTATGCTGGAAAGGCATGATACATGCTTGATTCTTCCCTTATTTATCTATTTTCAGAGTAATGTGTTAATGCTTTTGCTACCTCTATCTTACTGGTTTATAATAGTGTAAGCTGATAACAACATAAATGTCCAATAATAAAAGATATCCTGTGGTGTAGCTATGCTATAAACATTGTGCAGCCTTTAAATTTCAAAGAATACTTAACAACATAGAAAAATATTCCAGGTAAAATATTAAGTGAAAAAAGACCCGGAAATGAATATATCTTGTGATCCAAATATTACCTTCTGTTCTACATTTAAATGAGTTTTTATGGTGTTAACCAAAGAATTTTAGAGATTTAAACTGTGCTAAATTCTGTAGACTTAGACATATTTTTCATTAAACATACATTCTTTGTTGACTCATATAATCAGTAGAATGGGGTGTATTAAAATGAGTCATCCTCAACTCAGTTTAACCAGTTCAGAAGACAGCTGAACTGAATTTCCTGTTTTTGTTTTTTCATGTGTGTGTGTGTGTGTGTGTGTGTGTGTGTATGTGTGTTATCAACTGGTCCATCGGTCCATATCAGATGAATAGATGAATCTTGAGACCATAATCTCAAAATTTTGTCTTCTTGTTTGTCCTTATTTAATATACTAAATTTGTTGCTTAATTTCAAGATGAATAAAAGAGAACTAACAAACTGGCTTTGATTTTAACAAGTTCTCAGTGATCCCTAAGAAAGTACCTGATTCTCAAGGAACTTTACAGAGGTCTAGTTTCTACTTCTATAAACAAGGATCCGATGGTTTGACTCTGGGTTATTTTCAATACAATGTTTGGAAAATTCCTGGCACAACTCTCAGCAATTAGCAGGTACTCAACAAATGCTAGTTTTCTCTTCTCTCTTCCTGGAGAAAGGAAAGCAATCGTTTCCACTTTAACTATGTTTTAATATTAGAGACTAGATCCTGGGGTCAAGCTATCTAAATTTAAGTCCAGCTTGACTTCTGGCTTTGAGCAAGTGATATAAATAAACACTTTGTGCCTCAGTTTTCTTATCTGAAAACAGGGATAATAATAGTACCTACTCATAGGCTGCTATGCATGTTAAATGAGTTAGTAAATGCAGAGTGCTTAGAACTTTTCCTGGGCCAGAGTAGGAGCTATATGAATGTAGGCTATCATCTTTATTATCTGCCTATAAGAATGGAATTTTCAAGCTCAAGTTTCAAGGCAGTTCTCACTTGGGTGATGTGTGACATACTGACAACTTCTTGCTTTTTACTTCTCTTTTTCTACATCCTACACAGACTTTCTTTCTGCTGATACATTTAATACTCATACCCACACAATCCAGATTTTGCTTAGTTTCTGAGTGATTATGATTGATTAGGATTATGTGAAGGTTGTTCATTTTCCTTGTTGTTGTGATGATAGTGGTAGTTGTGTGTGTGTGTGTGTGTGTGTGTGTGTGTGTCTATGAGTGTATTTTGGGCTGAGATATGGTGGTACAACCACCCTGATAGACTTGAGTGTAGCTGCAACTTTCCATGTGTCTATTTTATGATTTACTATTGTTGGGAAATTCGTACAAATTTTTGCTTCTGTTATGGGACATTTTATTAGCTAATCTCTTAAAAAGTAAACATTGCACTATGATTGGTGATGGGTGGGAATGTGATAACCTGAATTCTTCCAAATATGTTGACAATAAGATGTTTTTAGACAGATTTAGGAGAGGGTACAGAACGACTCAGAGAGAGAGACAAACCACATAGTTATATTATTCAGGAATAGAGCGACTTAGTTCACAGAGAGCACTAGACTAGATCCTAAATAGCGAAATTACTTTCAGATTATAAGGACTGTGTCAGAAAACTTTTCCTACTCAAAATGAGGAAAATAAAAATAGATCCAAAGTAGATGTAATGTGCCCTGTGCGGCAGTAACCAAAGGGATAATTTGTAAACA
Source organism: Pteropus medius (assembly GCF_902729225.1). Lineage (NCBI taxonomy): Eukaryota > Metazoa > Chordata > Mammalia > Chiroptera > Pteropodidae > Pteropus > Pteropus medius. The sequence goes on along the minus strand of NW_024349222.1, from coordinate 7,846,864 downwards.
TGCTGCAAATGAGACCAAGATGTCCTTTCTATTTATTCATAGGCACCAGGGTGTTTCTCAAGTTCTATCAAAGTGATTACGGTGTGTACCCTAGGAAATTGGACAAAAGTATTGCAACACACTTATGGGAATGTTATATTGTTGAAACAGATCAAGTTATGGAAATGGAGCTTGGAGAAATGAATGCCAATGAATAACATCCTCTCATTAGGCAGCCAGCATTTTCCAGAGTATAAGGTAATGTGATTTTGAGGGAAGGCCTCAGTTGTCTGGACAGAAATACTTAGCAAGAGATAAGACAATCCTCTTAGATACCTATTGAAACTGTTAAGAACATCTATTCCAGCTATTTTAACTCTGTGTTCACGAGGACACAGAGAGTGAGGCATCTTTTGCTCCACTGACTGTTCATACCCAACAATAGGAAGTGCTTTGTGCAAACGCCTGATGTTAGAAACCTTGTTAGGTGAACCTTCAGTCTGGGGTAGATCATACAAGGCCTTTAGGGGGTTGGGAAGCTATTTATGGGTTTTAAACAGGAAGTGAGAGACAGTATGGTACCATTTATAGTTTCAAAAATATGCAGTCAGAAAAAAATTATCTACTTGAACTGTTTTAAATTAAAAAAGGAGAAGCACTTGCTTTCCATACATAAAAACTTTGGAGACACTCTAAGATAGTGTATTAGTCAGGGTTTTCCAAAGAAACAGACCAATAGGGAGAATGCGTATATATAATATATTACACATAATATACATTATATATTTCTAGAAAACTCAACCCTTGTTCTTAAGGCTTTTTGCTGATTGAAGCTCTCCCACATTACAGAGGATACTCTACTTTACTCAAAGTCTACTGATTAAATGTTAATCACATATAAAAAATAGCTTCACAGCAACATCTAGACAGGTGTTTAGCCAAACAACTGGGCAGCATAATCTAGCCAAGTTAAAACATAAAATTAACCACTGCAGATAGTGAAGGATTAATGATGCTACTCTTAGTTTAGAAGTAACTTCATTAGCCAGAGAAAGTCAATTGACCATTTTTGATTTAGTCTTGCAATCAGTAAGAGAGAAGGCCACTTTTCATATCTGCTTCATACTTAGAAGGGGAGGCATTTTATAGCCCCCTGGAAATCCAAAATGGTAAGTACCATTATATGAACAATTTTTTTTGTCTTATCATCACATCTTTTATTGACAACTTTGTGATAAGGGTTAATGCCTTTTAGCATCATTACTGACATTATGGAAACCTACTTATTGATTTTTTGTTAATTAACTGAAATTTTTGACCTTGAAAAAATTAATTCCTTCATTTCTAATTAACAATCTTTTCTTCATAGAAGGCAATATTTACAAAACCCCAACGCCCATCTTTAAAGTAAGTGAAAAGAAAAGATAATGGGATGGGTTTAGGAGAGTCATTAACAATTTTGTTTGATGATTGAAAAGGGAGTTTCCCCTCTTACTTTTAGTTTTAAAGGTCTTTCCCTGCACACTTTGGAGACGTGATGACAAATACACTAAAAACATATATACAATTTGAAGCTCTTTACATATCATCTAAGGTCGATAAGGAAAAAATTTAATTTCTTAAAAAAATGGACCCATCAATTATATGAAATTTAAAGATCACTTTGTGATTATTTGAAATACAAATAATCATAACAATTTCCAATAATCTTTCATACATTTTCATTTAAACGCTGACTCTAAAACTTATATAGATCAGGTTTTGAAAAAATAAATGTTACCAAGGGCAAGTCATTTATATCGTTTGCTAGTGTCTTTGCTAATAAACATAAATTTGATTCCTACATGAGCCATTTGGTTTTAAGACCAAGAGTTTGGCCTATATCTCTAATGCTGTGAAATATATCTTTACTCACTAAGAAGACTTAGCAAGAGATATTAGTAAGTCAATATACACATGTGCTCCTGTAAGAAAACAATGAGTTGCAGGCTTTTGGGGTCTGATGGTGAAATAAATTATGTCATTGCCCTGTCATTGATGGATATAAAGGACTGGCATCTGTCTGTCTGCATCTCATTTGTTTTTTTAAATGAGATTTTGACTTTTTAAAAATAATTTAAAAAATTTTAATTATAGTTGACATACAATATTAGTTTCAGGTGTACAACATAATGATTAGATATTTATATAACTTACAAAGTGATCACCCCAATAAATCTAGTAACTCTCTGACACCATACATAGTTATTCCAATATTATTTGATGATATTTCTTAAGCTGTAATTTACATCCCCATGACTATTTTGTAACTACTAATTTCTACCTCTTAATCCCTTCCCTTTTTTACCCATCCCCCAACCCCTCTTCTACCTGGCAACCATCAAAATTTTCTCTGTATCTATGAGTTTGTTTCTGCTTTGTTTGTTTGCTTATTTTGCTCTTTAGATTCTACATATAAGTGAAATTGTATGGCATTTGTCATTCTCTGTCTGACTTACTCCACTCAATACAATACTCTCTAGGTTCATTTGTGTTGTTGCAGATGGCAAGATTTCATTCTCTTTTATGCCTGAGTAATATATATCACCTCTTCTTTGTCCATTCATCCACTGATGGACACCCAGGTTACCTCTATATCTTGACAATTGTAAATAATATTGTGATGAACATATGGATTTACAAGTCCCTTCAACGTAGTGTTTGGATTTGTTTGAATAAATACCCAGAAGGGGGATTACTGAGTCATTTTTATCTTTTGTTATAGCTTTTGTTTTGAAGTCTATTTTGTCTAATGTAAGTATTGCTACCCCATCTTTTTTTTCATTTTCATTTTCATGAAATATCTCTTTTCATCCTTTACTTTAGTCTGCGTGTGTCTTTCCTTCTGAAATGAGTTTCTTGCAAGCAGCATAAGTAAAGACCTTGTTTTCTTTACATATCTATTCAGCCACCCTATGTCTTTTGATTGGAGCATTTACAGTTAAAGTAATTGTTGATAGATATGTAGTTATTGTCATTTTATCATTCACATTTCCCTTCTTCTTTCTCTTCAAGAATTGCCTTTAATATTTCTTGTCACACTGGTTTGGTGATGATAAACTCCTTTAGCTTTTTCTTGTCTGGGAAGCTCTATATTTGTTCTTGGATTCTAAATAATAGTTTTGCTGGGTAGAGTAATCTAGGTTGCAGATCCTTGCTTTTCATCACTTTGAATATTTCATGCCAATTTCTCTGGCCTGCAAAGTTTCTGTTGAGAAACCAGCTAACAGTCTTATGGGAGTTCCCTTGTAGGTAGCTTATTGCTTTTTTCTTGCTGCTTTTAAAATTCTGTCTGTCTTTAAGCTTTGGCATTTCATTATGATGTGTCTTGGTGTGAGCTTCTTTGGGTTCATCTTGTTTTGGACTCTCTGTGCTTTCTGAGTTTGTATGTCTATTTCCTTTACCAGGTTAGGGACGTTTTTGAGATTTTGTCTTTCTTTTAAAACTAACTAGCCAGGGATAAATTTATTGTTGTATGTATCAAAGCACACCATAAAGCTTGTTACTGTTGTTTACCTGACTTTTAAGACTTTTTTCTCTCTTACCTACATCACTCACAAATTCTAGGAACTGAAAACTGAAATTTTAACTAATTTAATAGTTATCTAATCCTGAATTTTACTCATCTATATGCAGGATTCATGTAAATGAATATTCTTCCTTTATTTATGGGACCTAATCAATAATGGTTCCATTGTGGCACTCTTGTGTGGAGAAATGGAAAATTTCTGTGAGTCTAAGATATGCTGAGAACCTCCTATGGACAGCTACTGAGGACAAATATTTAAAGCAGTTCCTTGCCCTTGAGGAGTTCATGCGGGACTCAGGCGAAGGAACACTTGTTTCACATTTTGATCAATAGTATACAGGAAGTATGCACAGAATTATGTGTTCTCCTGAACCTTTTCTTACATCACCCATGTATAATTTGCCATGGACCCTGTTGTTTTTGCCTGCTCAGCTTTCCTTACTCCTTCTCTAATAGGACCTTAATTTTCCCTGGTGAATCGTGTTTTTTCAATTACAAGAGGTCATTTGAGGTATACCAGACTGTCATTCAAGGTGACTGGGCTCTTTTAACCAAAGGGCAAGTGTGTGACCCAAGATAGGCTAACTAACACTCTCTTCCAGAATCTTGAATCTTAGTGGGTGTCTTAAGGAAAGATAATGGTTGGAAGCTTTATTCCCATGACCATATCCTGAAAAGATTATCTAACCTTTCTTGTTGACTGATGCTTCCTTCCTCGCCCAACAAAAAGCTTGGTTATTCAAGTTTCCTTTGATTTTGTGAGCTACTTCATTCCATGTCTTTCCAGTAAATTTCTTTAAAAGTGTGGCTTATGTTATTTAAAACCAAAGAATCATTGTGTTATTCAATATGAACATCTCTCTCTGGCCCTCCATATTCTACCCATACCTTCATTTTTTTTTCTCACATTAATTTCATCATCTCTTCTGTCACTTTCTATATTTTGTCTATAGGGTATCATGTTTACCATTTGAGAAAGATTCTTGGCCTAAATGAGGTAGACTTGAATTTTTCCTTATGACATGAATCACAGTGGGTAGGAAGTTGAAAAACTATCATTTAATGAAAATCTACTGTATATATGTATTACCTCATTTAGTTATTACAGCAAGTCTATGTAATAAGTATTGTTATCTCCATTTTATAGTTAAGAAAACAGAATATCAGACAGGTTAAGGAACTGGTTCAAGTTTATATAGCAGGAATATATCAGAGCCCTAATTTGAACCCATATCTATGTGACCTTGAAACTCAGTCTTTCCTTGAGGCTTCTCTGTTACCCTCCTACAAGACATCACAAGGTTGATATCTTGAATGTATTATTTATTTTTGTGAATCTTGGTTTTCTTATCTATAAAATAGGAATGTAAATAGGTACTATTCACAGTTGTGAATACTAAATGGGATAATGTACAGAAAGCCCCTAGCTTTTATAGTTGGCCAAAAAGTGCAAGTGCTTTCTAGTTCAATTTCCAAACTTGGTATGTAACTCTGGATCTCAGAGATTATGGTGAATTCCAAATCTTAGCTGAATCAGTCATTTCCAATTGTACCTTAATAAACTTCTAGCCAAACCATCTAGTAGTAGCAGAAAAACTTTGAATTCCATTTTTTTCCTTTTTCCTCTACCCTCAAGCTTTTCTAATTCCTGGAAGAAATGTTGACAAACAATGAAACACATATATTAGGACATCAATGGTAAGGACTATCATGATTTCAAACTCTGAGTAACTGAGATATGATCTCCTGCACATTTGCCTTAATATTACATATTTGCCTATTTGTGTTTTGCATGTAGTTTTAAAAAATGTAACTAATTATTTGATGATGCTTCAGAATACTCCTAAACTTTTATTTCTTGAGTTTTGTAACTTTAGAGGAAATTTTCAGTTTAGCAGTTGAAAATAATAGCTCCTTGCCTCATAGTATTGCTGTGAGGATTACATAAACTAATACATGAAAATTGTGCCTTGCATAGAGTAAGCATGAAATAACCTTTAGCTATGATTATTATGATACATTTATAGTTTCCGTATTTTATACATAATTGATGCCTAGTAAATGTTTATTAAATTGAATTGAAGAAAGGTCACAAGAAGAACACATTTCATGGAATAGGTAAGCAGTTAAAAAATGTTTTAATTTATATAATGTTTGAATGCAAACTGGAGGAAAAGATGTGAAATTTACATTAAAATTTTTTTTTTAATCTGGTCAGTTTTTTTTCTGGTTTGAGATTTGGTTATGACAAAGTTAGAAATTGACTCAAATGAAATTTTGCTTTTTATTTTTTTATTTTTATTTAAAAAATTTATTTATTTAAATTAATTTCAGGTATAGAGTACATTGGTTAGACATCTATATAGTTCATAAAATAATCCTCCCAATTGCTTCCTCCCTCCTCTGGCCTTCCACCTAGCCATCATATTAATGCTAACTGCATTCCCTCTACCTTGCTCCCCATCCCTGTGACCAACTATCAACTACTAATTGGTACTTCTTTAACCCTTCACTCCCTTCTCCTGGCCCTCCAACCCACCCTCCCCTATTTCCATCATCAAATAGTCCACTATATTTATGAGTCTGTTTTTGATTAGTTTGCTCTTTTTGTTCCTTAAACTCCACATATAAGTGAAATCATATGGTATTTATCTTTTACTGTCTGACTTATTTCACTCAGCATAATAACTTCTAGGTCCATCCATTTCATTGCAAATGGTAGAATTTCATTTTTTTTTAATGACTGAGTAATAGTCCATTGTATATATGAAACATCATTTCTTTTTTTTTCTTTTTAAAAATTAAGTTTATTGGGGTAGCATTAGTTAATACAATTATATAATTTTCAGGTGTACATTATCATTTGACATTCGTATATTCTATTGTGTGTTTACCACCCAAAGTCCAGTTTCCTTCAGCTACCATATATTTGATCCTCTTTACTCGCTTCACCCTCCCCCTACCCCCCTATATTTGATCTCCTATGCCATACCCGTCCCTTACCTTCTGGTAACCACTAGTCTATAGTCCATGTCCATGAGTCTCTGTTTACTTGTCCTGTTCATTTGTTGCTTTTAGGTTTATATCTCACATATAAGTGATATCATGTGATTTTCATCATCTTCTGTCTGGCTTTTTTAGCTCAGTATGATTACTTCAAGGTTCATCCAAGTTGTCACAGATGGCAGTATTTCATCTCTTCTTATGGCTGAGTAATATTCCATTGTATATATGTACCACAGCTTCTTTAGCCAATCATCTATTGTAGGACACTTCGGTTGCTTCCATATCCTGGCCACCATGAATAATGCTACTATGAACATCAGTGTGCAAATATCTTTTCAGATATGGGTTTTCAAGTCTTTGGGGTAAATAGCCAGTAGAGGGATTGCTGGATCATATGGTAGATCAATTCTTAGTTTTTTGAGGAACCTCCATACTGTTTTCCATAGTGGCTGTCCCAATTTGCAATCCCACCAGCAGTGTATGAGAGTTCCTTTTTACCACATCCTCTCCAACATTTGTCATTACTTGTTCTGTTGATTATAACTATTCTAACAGGTGTGAGATGGTATCTCATTGTGGTTTTGATGTGCATTTCCCTAACAGCTAGTGATGTTGAGCATCTTTTTATATATGTGTAGGCCATTTGTATGTCCTCTAGGGAGAAGTGTGTGTTCAGATCCTCTGCCCATTTTTTTATTGGAACGTTTGGTTTTTTTGCTATTATTGAGTTGTATAAGTTCTTTGTATATTTTGGATTTTAGGCCATTACTGGAGGTGTTTCTTGCAAATATATTTTTCCATTGAGATGGTTGTCTCTTTACCTTGTTGGTGATTCCTTTTGCTGAGCAGAAGCTTTTTAGTTCGAAGTAGTCCCATTCATTTATTTTAGCTTTTATTTCCCTTGCTTTTGAGGTCAAATTCATAAAATCCTCTTTAAGTCCAAGGTCCTTGAGTTTGGTTCCTATGTTTTCTTCTATACACTTTATTGTTTCAGGTCTTCTATTCAGGTCCTTAATCCATTTTGAGTGAATTTTGGTGTGTGGTGATAAGCAACAGTCTAGTTTCATTCTTTTGCAGGTGACTTTCCCGTTTTCCCAGCACCATTTATTGAAGAGACTTTCCTTTCTCCACTGTATGTTTTTGGCTTTTTTGTCGAAAATTATTGGCTCATATTAATATGGACTTACTTCTGGACTCTTGATTCTGTTCCACGGGTCCATGTGTCTGTTTTTCTGCCAATACCATGCCATTTTGATTACTGTTGCTTTATAGTATAATTTGAAGTCAGGCAGAGTGATGCCTCCAGCCTTGTTCTTTTTTCTCAGGATGGCTTTGGCAATTTGGGGTCTTTTGTGCTTCTATACAAATCTGATGATATTTCGTTCTATTTCTTAAAAAAAAAAAAGCCAATGGGATTTTGATGGGGATTGCATTAAATCTGTACAATGCTTTAGGTAATTTTAACTGTGTTGATTCTTCCAATCCAAGAACACAGAATATCTTTCCATTTCTTTGTATCTTCTTTGATTCTTTTAATAGAGTCTTATAGTTTTCATTATATAGGTCCTTCACATGTTTTCATAAATTTATTTCTAGGTATTTTATTCTTTTCGTTGCAATTGCAAAAGGAATTATTTTTTCCACTTCTTTTTCTGACACTTCATTATTAGAGTATAGGAATGCTATGGATTTTTGAACGTTGATTTTGTATCAAGAAAACTTTACTGTACTTATTGTTTCTAGTAGTGTTCTTGCGCAGTCTTTAGGGTTTTCTATGTAGAGAATCATGTCATCTGTAAATAGTGACAGTGTGACTTCTTCATTTCCTATTTGGATGCCTTTTATATCTTTCTCTTGCCTGATTGCATTTCCTAGGACCTCCAATGTTATATTGAATAACAGTGGTGGTAGTGGACAGCCTTGCCTTGTCCCTGATCTTAGAGGGAAGGTTTTAGTTTTTCCCAATAAGTATAATATTGGCTGAGAGTTTGTCATATATGGCCTTTATTATGTTAAGGTACTTTCCTTCTATACTAACTTTGTTTTGTTAAGTGTTTTGATCGTAACTTTTGTTAAGTGTTTTGATCATAAATGGATGCTGTATCTTGTTGAAGGCTTTTTCTGCACCTATTAATATGATCATATGATTCTTATTTTTTAATTTGTTTATGTGGTATACCACATTAATTGATTTGCGTGTGTTGAACCATCCCTGTGCCTTTGGGCTGAAGCCCACTTGATCATGGTGTATAATCTTTTTAATATGTTGCTGTATTCGGTTCACTAGTATCTTATTTAGGATTTTTGCATCTGTGTTCATGAGAGATATCAATCCGTAGTTTTCTTTATTTTGTGTTATCTTTACCAGGTTTTGGTATCAAAGTAATATTGGCCTCATAAAATGAGTTAGGAAATATTGCCTCCTTTTTGATTTTTTGGAAGAGTTCAAGGAGAATAGGTATTAAATCTTTGTATGTTTGGTAGAATTTGCTGGTGAAGCCATCTGGTCCTGGACTTTTACTTTTTGATAGGTTCTTGATGATTGTTTCAATTTCTATACTGCTGATTGGTCTATTTAGATTTTCCAGGTCTTCTTGATTCAGTCTAGGAAGGTTGTATCTTTCTAAGTACTGGTCCATTTCTTCTAGGTTATTAAATTTGGTGTTATATACTTTTTCATAGTATTCTTGTACGATCCTTTGTATTTCTGCGATGTCAGTTGTAAATTCCCTCTTTCATTCCTGATGTTGTTTATTTGGGTCCTTTCTCTTTTTTCTTCAGTGAGTCTAGCCAGGGGTTTGTCAATTTTATTAAACTTCTCAAAGAACCAGCTCTTGGTTGCATTTGTTTTTTTTTCAATCTCGATTTCATTTATTTTTTTCAATTTTCAATTTCATTTATTTCTGCTCTAATTTTGACTTTCTTTCCTTCTATTGACTTTAGGCCTCATTTGTTCTTCCTTTTCTAGTTTTTTAAGATGAAGCGTTAGATTGTTTATTTGGGCTCGTTCTTGTTTTTGGAGATAGGCCTTTAATGATATGAACTTTCCTCTTATGATTGCTTTTGCTGGGTCCCAAAAGATTTGATATGTTATACTATCATTATCATTCGTTTCTATGTATCTCTTGATCTCTCTTTTTATTTCTTCCCTGACCCAGTTATTCTTCAGTAGCATGTTGTTTAATCTCCAAGTATTTGTGGTTCTTCCTGCTTTCTCTTTGCAGTTGATCTCTAGTTTCAAAGCATTATGATCAGAGAATATGGTTGCTATGATTTCAACCCTATTATATTTGTTGAGGCTATCTCTGTGTCCCAGTACGTGGTTGATTCTTGAGAATGTTCCATGTGCACTAGAAAAGAATGTATAAGCAGCTGTTTTGGGATGAAAGGCTTTGTAAATGTCAATTATGTCCAGTTGGTCTAATGTGTCATTAAGGATGTTATTTCATTATTGATTTTCTATTTAGATGATCTGTCTATATCCGACAGTGGGGTATTTAGGTCCCCTACTACAGTAGTGTTTTGGTCTGTTTCTCCCTTTAGTTCTGTTAGTAATTCTTTACATATTTCGGAGCTTCCTGATTGGGAGCATAGATATTAATAAGTGTTATGTTTTCTTGGTGCATGATTCCCTTTATCATTATGAAGTGGCTCTCAGTATCTTTCTTTACCTTTTTTATTTTGAAATCTGATATTAGTACGGCTGCTCTTGCTTTTCTCTGAATGCCGTTTGCTTGAAATATCATTTTCCACCCTTTCACTTTGAGTCTATACTTGTCTTTGGAGCTGAGATGTGTCTCCTGGAGGCAGCATATGGTTGGGTTTTGTTTTTTGATTCATTCTGCAACTCTCTGCCTTTTTATTGGTGAATTCAATCCATTTACATTTAGAGTGAGTATTGAAGCAGGAGGTCTTCTTAAAGCCATTTTATCTTTTGCTTTCTGGTAGCTTGGTGTTTCAATTCCTTCCTTGTCCTTGTGTTTCTGTTTTTTTGTTTTTTTTGTTTGTTTGTTTGTTTGTTGTTGTTGTTGTTGTTGGCTTTTGTGGGTTTTCCTTCTGCTTCTTCTTGTTTTATGTTGTATACTTCAGTTCTGAATCTCTGGTGTGTGGTTACCATTACAAATATGTAAAGGATAGTTATATATATACAGTCATCCATTTTCTTCTGCACATGACTTATCTCCATTCCCCTTTGCAAATTTTGATCTTTGAATTCTCCCCTTTTCTGTCATTTGTTGTCTCAATCTGTCGCTATGTATGGTGAACGTTTATTACTATCTTGCTATAGCAATTCTCTTCTTATTATTTAAGCTTATAATGCCCTGTTCTTAGTAAGAGTTGCACTCCTCTGCTTCTATTTGCCTGATAGTCACCTTACTCCTAATTATGCATTTTTTTTTATCATTTTGTTTTAAGTGAGCTGACCCCTTTCAATATTTCCTGTAGTGCCGGCCTCATAGTGGAGAATTCCCTCAATTTTTGTATGTCTGGAAAGGTCTTTATTTCTCTTTCATATTAAAAGGAGAGCTTAGCTGGATACATTATTCTAGGCTGGTAGTTCCTTTCACTTAATAGTTTGAATATTTTATTCCACTCCTTTCTGGTTTGTAAGTTTTGTGCTAATAAGTCCTAGGATAATCTAATGGGGTTTCCTTTATAAGTTACTGTTTTCTTGTCCCTGGCTGCCCTGAGAATTTTGTCTTTGTCATTGATTCTTTATAATTTTAATACAATGTGTCTTGGTGAAGGCTTTTTTGGATTGAGATAATGGGTGTTTTGTTGACTTCTTGAATTCCAAGCTCTAGGTCATTCCTTAAATTTGAGAAATTCTCATCAACTGTTTGAAAATACTTTCTAGTCCCTGTTCCTTTTCCCGCACCTTTGATAATGCCCATTATTCTTATGTTTCCTCTCCTGATGGTATCAGCTAGTTTTTGTATTTCTCTTTCATTATTTTTTATCCTTTGGTTTCTCTCTTCTTCCTTCTGATTTATTTCTAGGTTTCTGTCTTTGATAACACTGATTCTTTCCTACCTTTAGTCAAGTCTATTTCCCAAGCTTGCTATTTCATTTTTTAATTCATGCAGTGTGTTTTTTATCTCAAGATCTATTCTGTTCTTTTCTTTTTAGGGTTTCAATTCCCTTGCTCTGCTCATCTAGGCATTTGTTCAATTCCTGAAATTGTTGATATGACTCATTTCGGAACTCACTGAGTTTTTTCAGAAATACCATCCTGAATTCTCTGTCATTTAAGTCACATATTTCTATTGTCTGTAAGCTTATTTTCTGGAGATTTTTCTTTTTCTTTCTGAGATGCCTTGTCACCTTGGTTGTTTATGGTGTTTAATGGACTATTTTTCCATTTAGGCATTAATAGAAGTGTATTCTGCTTTTTATCCAGAAAAGTTTATCATATAAAGCTCTCTCTTTATCCTGTTGCAAAAAAGATGCTTTTCTTTTAGTTTCCAGTAGGTGGTTTCTAACCCTCTTGAATCTCTGCTTCATATAAAGTCTTAATAATGCCTTTTAAAATTTTTCTGTAGATAATTAATCATGATTGCTACCCTCAGTTTCAGTCCCTGTCAGTGTTAGTCACAGTTTCGGTAGTGTTTGCTCAGATTCCCCTGGGCTCCACGGCGATCGGTTTCGGAAGGTATGGAGGTGGTGCCCTCTGGGTTGGGAGTTGGGGGCTGTGGCTCAGCCTCAGTTTTGCAACTGGGGCTGGTAAAAATCAACTGTAGTTTCTCTGCTGTCCTGCTTCTCTGCTTTCTGTGCCCTGTCGCCGGCTGCATGGAGCTCACAACTCTCTATACAGTATCATGTCATCAACAAATAACAAGTTTTGCTTCTTCCCTTCCAATTCGGATGCCTTTTATTTATCTTTCTTATCTTATTGCTGTGGCTTAGATTTTCAATACAATGTTGAAGAGGAGTGGTCAAAGTGGGCATCCTTGTCTTGTTTCTGATCTTAAAGAAAATGCTTTTAGCCTTTCTGCACTGAGTATGATGTTAGCCGTAGTTTTGTCATATATGTTGTTTTGTCATACATGTAGTTTTGTCATATATTTATTATGTTGAGGTATGTTCCCTCTCTTCCCACTTTTCTGAGAGTTTTTATCAGAAATGGATGCTAGATTTTGTCAAACGCTCTTTCTGCATCTATTGATATGATAATATGGTTTTTATCTTTTGATTTGTTAATGTGGTGTATCACATTAATTGATTTACAGATTTTGAACCAAACTTGCATCCCAGAAATAAATCCAACTCGATCATGGTGTATGATATTTTTCATGTATTGCTGAATTTGGTTTGCTAATATTTTGTTGAGGATTTTTGCACCAATGTTCGTAAGAGATATTGGCCTATAGTTTTCTTTTTTTGTAAAGTCTTTGCCTGGTTTTGAAATCAACGTAATGATGACCTCATAAAAGGAGTTAGGAAGTCTTCTCTTTTCTTGAGGTTTTTGGAATAGTTTGAGAAGAATAGGTGATCATTTTTCTTTGAATGTTTGGTAAAATTTGCCTATGAAGCCATCTGGTCCAGGACTTTTGTTTTTTGAGAGGTTTTTGATTATTGATTCTATTTCATTGGTGGTAATCAGTCGGTTCAGATTTTCTGTTTCTTCTTGACTCAGTCTTGGGATATGTCCATTTCTTCCAGATTGTCCAATTTGTTGGCATAGTATTTTCTTATGATTCATTGTATTTCTGTGGAGTCCATGGTTATTTCTCCTCTTTCATTTCTGATTTTATTTATTTAAGTCCTCTCTCTTTTTTTCCTTGATGCGTCTGGCTAAGGGTCTGTCACTTTTGTTTATCCTTTCAAAGAACCAGCTCTTGGTTTCATCGATCTTTTTGTATTGTTTTTCTAGACTCTATTTCATTTATTTCTGCTCTGATCTTTATTATTTCCTTCCTTCTATTCACTTTGGGCTTTGTTTGCTGTCCATTTCTAGTTCTTTTTTAAGTGTAAGTTTAGATCGTTCATTTGAGCTTTTTCTTGTTTCTTGAGGTAGGCCTGTATTGCTTCAAATTTCCCTCTTAGGACTGCTTTTGCTGTGTCCCATAAATTTTGAGTCATTGTGTTTTCATTTTCATTTGTCTCTAGGTGTCTTTTGATTTCTTCTTTGATCTCATTAATAACCCATTCATTGTATAGTAGAATGTTATTTAGCTTCCATGTGTTTGTATATTTTCCAGTTTTTTTCTTGTAGTTGATATCTAGTTTCATATCATTGTGATTGGAGAAGATGGTTGATATGATTTCAATCTTCTTAAATGTATCGATATTTAATTTATGTCCTAACGTGGTCTATTCTTGAAAATGTTCCATGTGCACTTGAGTGGAATAGATATTTTGCTGCTTTGGGGTAAAATGCTCTAAAAATGTCTATTAAGTCCATCCGTTCTAGTGTGTCTTTCGGATCCATTGTTTCCATGTTGATTCTTTGCCAGGAAGATCTGTCCATTGGTGTTAATGGGATGTAAATCTCCTACTATGAGTACTTCCCTTCTCCCGGGAAGTACTGTTTATCTGGATTTTTCTGGTAGAAATGGGCGGTGTTTGCAGGAGTGCTGCACAGAGCTTGCTGATGTTGTGAGCTGTGATTGGGGAACACCAGTGCTGAGGCAGCTCACGGGCAGCTAAGCAGAAACTCAAGAAAACATCTTAAATTAATGCTTTTCTTTTGTTCTTACAATCATTCAAATATGGAATTGAAATGAAATTCCATTGGATTGTGCTTCTCCTCTGAAAGATGTGCTATTTGACTCTACTGAAAATGTATTTGATTTTAATGTTCCTGTTAATTAAAGATGAACTACAAGTAAAAAATATATATATATTCATTTCCATTTGCATGAAATATCTTTTCCATCCCTTTACTTTCAGTCTGTGAGTGTTGTTTGATCTGAGATGGGTCTCTTGTAGACAGCATATGCATGCGTCTTATTTTCTTATCCATTTGGTTAACCTATGTCTTTTGATTGGAACATTTAATCCATTTACATTTAAAGTGATTATTGATAGGTACATAGTTACTGCCATTTTATTATTCATATTTGTTATTTCTATTTTGTTTTTTACTCCTTCTTTTTACAGAAGACCTTTCAACATTTCTTGTAATGCTGGCTTGTTGGTGATGAATTCCTTAAGCTTTTTTCTGTCTGGGAAGCTCTTTATCTTCCATTTTAATCAAAAGCCTTGCTGGGTAGAGTATCTGTGGTTGTAGATTCTTGTTTTTCATAACTTTGAATATTTCTTGCCATTCCCTTCTGGGCTGCAAAGTTTCCATTGAAAAGTCAGCAGACATTCTTATGGGGGCACCCTTGTAGGTAACTAGCTTCCTTTCTCTTGTTGCTTTTAAGATTCTCTCTTTGTCTTTGACCTTTGGCATTTTAATTATAATGTGTCTTGGTGTAGGCCTGTTTGAATTCCTCTTGTTTGGAATTCTTTGTGCTTCCTGAACTTGTATGTCTAATTCCTTTGCTGGATTAGGGACGTTTTCTGTAGTCATTTCTTCAAATAGATTCTCAATCCCTTGCTCTCTCTCTTCCTCTTCAGGTGCTCCCATGATCTGGATATTTTATGCTTCATGTTGTTCCAGAGGTCTCTTAAACTATCCTCATTTTTTAAAATTCTTTTTTCTTTTTGTTGTTCTGATTGGGTGTATTCTGCTACCTTGCCTTTCAATTCGCTAATTCGATCTTTGGCTTTGTCTAATCTACTGTTGAATCCTTCTAGTGTATTCTTCATTTTAATTATTGTATTCCTCATTTCTGTCTGGTTCTTCTTTATAGTTTCTATGTCCTTTTGTATGAGTACTGTCTCTCTGTTGATGTTCTCATTGTGCTCATCTATTCTCTCCCTAAGTTTGTTGAGCATCCTTATAACCATTATTTTGAATTCTGTCTCTGGTAGGTTGTTTGCTTCCATTTCATTTAGCTTATTTTATGGAGTTTTCCCCTGTTGTTTTATTTGTGGCATGTTTCTTTGTTTGCTCATTTTATTAGCCTCTCTGTGTTCATTTCTATGTGTCAGGAATATTTATTTCATCTCTCAGCCTTGGCCAGATGACCTAACGTGGAAGGTCTCCTGTGTGGCCCAGTGGCCACTCTCCCTGATCCCTTATGCTGGGAGCTCTGGACGTGACCTTTGTGTGGGTCGTGTGTGATCTTCTGTTGTCACCGAGTGTTTATTGTTGTTAGTAACTCAGTGTGTGGGATTAACATTCAGGGTGACTATGGGAATTGGCTACACACACAGGATAAGAGTTGTTGTGTGGGGGCTGATCCCATTGAGTGGGATTTGCCTTAGCAGGCTTGTGTACTTGTTGCAACCATCCTTTGTGTGTATCACTAATGGAACTAGTCAGGAGTTGCTCTGTTCTCGTCTGGTGCCAGCCTCCAGATACATTGGTTTTGTGGCCCCTTGAGAGGTGCTTTCCTGTAGGCCAAGGTCAGCTGCTGCTTTTGGTTGCTCAGGGCTACCCAGTGAGAACTACAAGGTGATCCACTGATGGTTGTTGCCTATGCTGGATCTATAGGTAAGTGGAAGAGACAACGCTGTAGGCAGCTCTCAGTTATCCCCCGTCCCTGACCTATGGCAGTTTAGCAGAGGGACCAGTGCTTGTCAAGTCCTGACACTGCCTATCAGTTGCCTGTAAGTCTCTGAAACTGGATGAACCTCTGCGTGATATGCATGTTGGGTAGTGCAGGGACTCTGGGAGTCTCCTGAGTCTATTGAATAAATTTTCCTCTGCCACTGCAGTGTCAGTTTACATGCCTACATGCCAACGATGTCTCTGTGGCTCCCTGTATAAGTTTACACTCGTAGCGAGGTCAACCGCTGCCCACTCTGGGCCTAAATGCAATACCCCAGGGCAGGGGTAGCTGCCTATCAATGTGCAACAGGTACTTTGGGTACTGGATAGGGCAGGAGCTCAGGGTGTCAAGGGTTGTCAGGCCAATACATACCCCTGCACTATCCTTAAGAGATATTGCAGCTCGTACAAGCAGCAGTGGTCTGTCCACAACTGTTTTCTTCAAAATGCGCTCACTGCGCTAGCCAAGATCTAGTGCCTGTGCTAACTGCACAACCCCAGAGCCAAGCAGGGCAGAAGAGGCTGCTTGTCAATGGGCTGCAGGCCCTTTGTGGTTTGGGTGAAGTGGATTCTCAGGGAGACAAGGTTCGTTTGGCCAATACAGCATCCGTTTTGCTGTAACTTCTGTGCCAGCTGCCATCAGGGGTGGTCCCACAGACCCCTGTGCTTCCTGGACACAATATTACAACTCTTGCAGGCAGTAAAGGTCTGCCTGCCGTGAATTTCTGTGCAATGCCCACTCTGTGCCAGCCTAAATTCGTTGCCTGTGTGGATTAGGAGATCAGGGGAGGGGAGGGGCAGGGCTGTGGCAACTCACTGACAATGGGCCACCTGGGGCAATTTGTGAGTAGGTTGGGGCGAGGTCGCAGAGAAAAGGGCAGTCAGATCAATATAGCCTCAGTTTTCCTGTGACTTCTGTGCCTGGGCATTCCTGCTGTAGTCACCAGTCACAGTGAGATCAGCTGCCGTCTGGGGTGGTCCCATAGACCCCTCCAACTCCCCGACACAATATTACAACTCTTGCAGGCAGCAAAGATCTGCCTGCCACTGATTTCCTTGCAGTGCTCGCCCGGTGCTAGCCAAGCTTGCTGCCTGTGTAAATTGGGAGTTCAGGAGAAGGGAGGGGCTGAGCTGTAGCAGTTCACTGACAATGGGCCTCCTGGGACAATTTGTGGGTAGGGTGGGGTGGTGTCTCAGACAGACTAGGGCAGTAGGATCAATACAGCTTCAGTCTTGCTGCAACTTTGATAACTGTTCGTGAGTTCTCGCATAAGTCCCAGATCACAGCAAGACCAGCTGCTGTCTGGGACTGGCCCACGGGTCCTGGATATCTGCGCAGGTTCATGTTGGCAGCAGTGATCTGCCTGACCTTACCTCTGAAATGTGGCCCACAGCACTGGTAAAGCGCTAGGAATGGAAATGTGGCTCACAGCACTGGCTGCTGTTGCTGGGATTAGAAATGCAGCTCTCAGCGCTTGTCACCTGCTGGGAATGCTTGGCCCTGAATTTGAGCAGAGTTTGGCATCCATCCAGCAACAAATGCCCAGGGCAATCTGCAGGTTGGGCGGGGCAGGCTGATCCCCTCTGACTAGGGATTCCTAATGGCTCTGTGGAAAGGGTCTGCACAATCAAGCTGGTGTGGTCTGTAGATTACCCTGTAGGGTGGCCAGACTAAGGCACAATGGTGGCTGCCTTTCCAGCCCTCATTCTGACACCAGGTAATGCAGACTTTCTCAGAATGAATCCCAGGCAAGCCTCTGACCCACCGCAGGTGTCCCGGGTGAGTGTCTGCATGTCAGAAAACCTGTGCATGGGTCATTCAAAGGGACTTCTAGGGGTTCAGTGTCCTTCCATCTCATCCAGATGGCCAGAATCCCCTCTGATTTCTACAGTAAGAGTTATTAGAATCTCCTCTTCCCTGGGTGGGATCCTGGGCTGGGAAGCCCCCAGATGAGACCAGGACCACCCTCTCCTTTATGAGAGCCTCTGTAGCCTTGCTCTCCCTCCCAGTGTTCCTCCACCACTTGAGGGTGCAGGTCCAGCCTGATTGGTGACTTTGCCCCTCCTACTGTCTTTGATGAGGGTCCTTTATATTATCAGATGTAGATGTTATGATCAGTTGGACTTCAGGTGATTCTCCACATTGATTATTTTATAATTTGGTTGTAATTTCAATGCGGACCTGGGAGGAGACGAACCCTGCTTTTTCCTAGTCCGCCATCTTCCCTGACCTGAAACTTTAGATTTTAGTCTCAGGTTTGGTTTACTTATTTTCCTTATTACCAGTAAACACTATCTGCACTAAACAGGTGAGACTGAAATCATATTTTCAAAATGCACCAAATTCTAAAGGCATTTCTTGTGCACATAGCTGTAAATGAAGCCTGAAGCCTTTCCTTCTCACCAAGGCAATAGTAAAAACACCCCCCAAAATACATTTTATAGCCTTTGTTTTATAAATCTTTGCCAAAGTGATGTTGTAAGAATCACATGATTAGAGCTGGTAGATGAAATGGCAAAATTCTATGGGCTCATCAGATACCCTTGTTGAGCCCTGTTGGGTTGTGGTTGCAGTGGCTGGGGCAGCGGCAGGGACGTAGAGAGGCTAGAAAGACTGTAGTGGGAGGACCATGTAGAATTCACTGGATCTAAGGGTTAGGAAGTGGAGAGTAATTGAAGCATGATAAATCAGGGTCTGCTGGGGAAATTGATGTATAAACAGTAGGGAGAGAACATATAAATATCAAGACTTAAAATGTTCAGGCAAGGATGAAGTCTGGGTTACAGAGCCAAGAGTTCAGGGCCGAGTAAGGACCTCGAGGATATGAAAGAATCAAAGAAGTCTGATGATGTCAAATCCCCATGTGTTTGCAGATAATGCATGGCAAGTCCACCCCTAAAACAGACCAACTTAAGCTTAAAATTCTGGGATAGGACAAACTAATAACCTAGACAAGTCTTGTAAGCAGAAGGCTGATAACAGCTTGGAAGTAATGAGAGATTTTCATGAGCAAGAGGTTTCATCTATTATATTTCTATAATAGCAGAAGAAAGAACCATCTCTATAGCAGAAGAAAGAACCAAAACTAAAATAACACAAGAGAGATGTCATTCCATTCCATCTTAATTGTCCTCTTAATCTTTGTCCCCAAATGTGGCAACAAGGAACATGTTATAGGAATAGCATGATGGAGCAGTTTTTTGGATGCTACTGTTTTGCAAATTGATGTTGACATTAGTTATACAAATAAATTTTTAATTTTTATCTATAATTGATGGGAACATTGACTTATTTAATAAAAATATAAATTATTTTTTTAAAAATATGCTTTTAAAAATACAATAAACAACGTTAATGAGATTTTAAAAATGATTTTCGCCATGGCTATTGATCCACTTCTAGTATGCATGTAGTGACATGCACTGTTAATAGAAAAGGAGGAGTATGTGTTAGGGGTCCAGGGGAAGGGAGATAACTCAGAAGTCAGTGTGATATTTTCCATTTTTGCAAGATAAAAGAGTACTGAAAAAAAAAATTCTACTGCCTTAGAAGGTGCATTCTGTTTGATTTCTCTAGAATAATGTTTTTCTATCTATAAAGTACACTTATCAGTGGCTGCCAGAGCTGTTCCATTAACATGTTACAAATTTTTATTGTGAAAAATCTAAAGTATATACAAAAGTAGAGAAAAAGTATAATAAATTCTCACAAAGCTATCATCCAGTTTCAAGAATTATCACTATTTTGACAATCTTGTTTGATTTAGTCATATATACATATATATCTATGTGTGTATATATATTCGGATAAGGTATTTAAGCAAATTCCAGACATTGTGACATCTCACCTGTAAATACTTCATTATGCATTGCTAATTGAAAGAATGTGTTTCGTGTACACATTATCACAACTTACAAAATGAATAATAATTTCAACTTACAAAATGAATAATAATTTTAATATGATCTAATAGTCAATCTATGTTTAAATTTATTTGATTGTCTCACACATTTTTAACAATAAATCCAATTTATTATAGTTAAGCAAAAATAATGTGAGAAGTCACTGGAAATCATAAAAGACAATTATTTGTAGATACATTTATACTAATGGTAATATGATGATAATGATAATGATGATGATAATAGGCCTGTGATCTATTAGTTTTAAATTGCATATTTTAGAAAGTCAATTTATAAGTTTTTGCTTTTTAATTTTATAAAATTTTATCTAGTTTCCTGAGAATTTGTTATTTTTGTTCTTTTGTATTATTTTCTATTTTATAATATATTTTCTAATTATGCAAGTAATTCACATTCTTTATTAAAATTTTTGGAAAATCATAATTTTATGATCCAGTGAAGACCACTCAAGAATATTTGAATATTTAAATATTTAATCAGAATATTTCCTTCAGTCTTCTGCATGGATATGCGTGTATGATACATACAAGTATATATAATGAGCGCAAACTTAGGATTTCTTTGTAACCACCTTTTTCAATTTACACTTTATGCATTTCTCAAGTCATTGGAGAGCAATTATAATTTTCACAGATCTTTGTGTGAGTCTATGACTATTCCATAGAATAATTCCCTCAAATAGAATCACTGTGTTAAAAAATATACTTTTAAGATTTTTAGTATCCATTAACTAATTATCCCCTAGAAATTGTTTTCCAATTCAGTTTTCAGAAAATGAGTAGCTATTTTAATTCGAGTGCATTAGTATAAAATAATAACATGTAACTTTTTTAATGAATTGACATGAAATATTGCATCTGTTTTCTTTTCCTTTCCTTTAACTTTTTGTGAGACAATTATTTTTCAATCTTTTCTTGAAAACTCTTTTTCAAATGATTTTTTAATAACTATAAATGTAATTATTTGCCTATCATAATTTTGGCCAACTTTCTATTTCAGGGCTCATTTTACTGGTTGTAAAAACTTTTCTATAGTAAAGATATAAACTTTTAGCATATCTTATATTAAATATTTTCTTAATTTTTTCTTCTAATTTTATTTGGTTTTTTAAAGAAGTTTTACATTTTCATAGTTAAGCTTATCAATATTTTTATTGTTATTTCTTTCAAAGAGTTCATTTAGAAAGTCCTTCCCATTCTAAGATAATAAACATATACATATACTTAAATTTGCTTCATGTAGATTTATGATTTTAAAAATACTTAATTTTTTATTTCTTTTGAATTTTAGCAGTAGGGTGTGATGGGAGACACTGACAGGATTTTTTTCCAATCCTTTCATTTCCACATCACATAAAGAATAAACTTTCCTTTCCTTACTGATTTTTTTAATGGTAACTATTCCATACTATACTCATGTCCATTTACAAGTAAATGGGCTGTGTACTATTATGTATCCCCAGCAGACTGTTAGAGGACCCTCTTTGTGGTCTTTTGTATCTCCTATGTAACTTTATTGTATTAAATAAATGATTAATGAGTCATTAGTATACATGAGAAAGTATTTACTTTAAGATAAATAAATGTCTGTTTTGATTGGTTTAAATATTTAACTTTTAGGGGGAAAAAAAGGCACTGGGCCTGATGGGTTCTTTAATGAACCTTCCAATTCATGATTCTTTCATGTAACTTAACTATTTAGACACAATCACTCCCTAAATCAGAGCATCAAGTTAGCTTCCATGGTCCCCAGGCTCAGGATTAACGTTAAGATCCAAGCATTTTAATTCATCATTCTTCCAAAACAATTGTGATGCAGCACTGGGGCTGGTATTTCTCAAACCCTGGTAACGTACAGACAACTTTTGCAAAAAACCTTTGAAGATCGCACTGTGTCTGGTCAATCCAGCAGGATTTCCATACATACCAACCAGTTCTGGAACATGTCTACAACATATTCCTAAGAATTTGTTCCTGGGGATTCTTTTCTAGCATGGATACACACACACACACACACACGCACACACACGCACACACACACGCGCGCGCGCACGCCCTAACTCGACTATAAATTCTATCCTGTCAGGGACTAGATCTTCCATTGCTTTTGCAGCTTTCTGTAGTTTTGCATTCACTCTGCAGTTGCTTACTCCAAGAATGAGCCCTCACCTTGCTCCGCTTCTTCTCCCACTGAACCAAGGAGCAGATCTCAGGCCTTCCGGCCACCTCCCGGTCTCTAGGAGGCCACCGAGTCCGGAGGAGCGGTGGGTTTCTGACACTCGTTGGCTGCTCGTCTCTGTCAAACTCCGCCCAGAAGCTTGGTCTGGGTCTGAACGCCCAAACAGGGCTCTTTGGGCAGAGAGCAGGGGGCACGGGGATGGACTCCTTCCCGGACTTCCTCCTCTTTCTCTCCTTTCTCTCTGCCTCCCTTTGCAGCATAATAAGAATGGGTAAAGTATTTTTATTTCGTTATTTCATTAAGTACTGTCTTTGTTTCTTATTGAATGGGGGGAGGGCGTCTGGCTCTCAGTTTCTGTTAAATAAAACAAGAGGGCTTCAAACTGTGATTAAGTCTCTAGGAATGAAAAGGTGTCATCAGGAGGCACTGTTTGCATTCCAAATAAAAACAAACCATCAGTCCCTGCCCGCCCAAAACCACAACTCCCCACAAAGTCAACAAAAAGCCCTTGAAAAATCTCTGAAGTAGTTGACTCTCCAGTGTTCTTTCAAGGCTAACATGCTTTGCTTTAAAATTTTTTCCTTCATTTTCTTTACAACACATCACTTGTGTCTGTTTTCAGCCATAATCATTTTCATAAATTGGAAATTTTACTTCAACAATTTCTTTATATACATTTTAATAACTCGTGTGCATTATATTCATTAGCTTATTAAAGCATCTTATATTTTAAAAAATCAGCATTATACAAATTGTTCCAGAGAAAATTCTAGAATCCAGACTAAAGGTTAAGGTTTTAGCTCAAAGTGTGCCACTGTTTCGTCTTGTGCAATTCTTTCAATCTCACTTTTGATCTCTGAAGAATGAACAAGTAGACCTGAACGAAGTCCAGATTGCTTTCCTGTTTTGAATTTTCAGGACACCCACACTTGCTGAGCCAGACCCTAGGTCAAGTGTAGGTTTAACTGCCTAGGATAGTGCCTGGAGTCCCAGTTAGAGCTTTTCCCCTTGGGGCATTCGTCACTCCTTTCTTCATTGACCTTATCAGTAGGAAGCAGAGTGAGTCATTTGCTGATAGGTTAGTGGTGTTTCACAGAGCTCCTTCCTGATATCATCTAAAGGTTTACATCCTGGATGCTTACTTAGGTCCCAGCATCCAAGAGAACGCTAAAGACCATATGCTTTTTTTTCCCTTTATGATAAACCACTTTTCGAAATCTACTTGTCCACTAAGGCTGCTAACTATTGTTGGTAAAGAGACTGTAAGTTCTGTTCCAAAAAGTTAAATCAAGGGAGAAAGGATACAAAACAAGAGTTTGTATGGGGTGAATAAAAGGTATACAATTGGAACCTTCTTATATGGTCAACTTTCTTGGGTTAAAAACAGTGTTCACTTAGTTATTCTCAAGAAAGTCAGAAGAGACACTAATGACAAAACCTTTTTTTTTTTTAATTTAAACAATAGACGTTTGTTGTCTCACAGTTCTGGAAGTTGAAAGTCCAAAACTGAGGTATCAGCAGGGTTGGTTCCTTCTGAGGGCTGTGAGAGAGGGATCTGTTCCACGCTTTGCTCATTGACTTGTAGATGGCCATCTTCCTATGTCTCTTCACCTCATCTTCCTTCTTTGTGTGACAAATCCTTTATTTAACCCATAAATCAGGATCTTCCTCAATAACTTCTACCCAATCTAGGAAAAATCTGTTGACTCAAAAGATAGATGTTTTCCACATTAAGACAACTCTATTTATAAGTTAATTTCCTAGTTTCTTCAATGACATAGGTATAAACAGAATAGTAAGTCTCTAAGCATATTGACATTTTTGTTATTCCAGAACCTAGTAAACTCTTATCAACAGCTCATTTCTGTTTTTAATTATAAAACAGGGTTTTAAAAAAGAGTTTAATAAGTTATTTGCCAAAGTACTCTAGGAATTTGATTTAAAAATAAAATATTTTTAAATAAATATACTTTTGAAAAGAACATTTGGAGATCTTTAATCAATAATAACTTCATTTTTCAAAGTTAATTTAAAAGTTTTAGTTTGAGCAACTGAGTGAAGTCTGGTGTCAAGGAAACTAGGATTCCTGGTTCCCTTTAGTGGGGACTGTTATTAGAGATTAAGATCTGGGCACTAGAGATGTTCACTGTTACAATGATAGCTTTGCCTTTAAGCCTTTCTATGAACCAGAACATATGTGTGGGTGTATAGACATATATGTATACATACCCATATATATCCATGCTATATGTATATGTATATATTCACATATAAATTTCTTAAGTACATATTTATGTACACATATACATGCAGATGTATACATGTATATGTATATATATGCATATATATTTGTGTGTAAATATATATATATATATATATATATATATATATATATATATATATATAGCCTTCCCTGTACCATGTTAATTTTTCCCTTCTTCCACAGTGAGAAAACCATGGCTCCCAACAACCTTGATATGTTTATTTGCTAAATACTATAAATGGGTATAAAATAACTTCAGAATTTCCTTGTCATACCACTAAAAACCAAACCTGTTAAAAAGAGTTCAGGATGTGTCTGCCGTTTTCTACCCCTACTTTATGCCTTGGTCAAGGCTGAGAGTCAAATGCTGTGATGATAATTTACTTGAATTAGTTCTTTCATTGCCATCCCATCCCTGTAATGTTATGGTTTTCTTTTGAAATAAGATTCAGTTAATTTGTTTTAGTTTGCTATCAGCTTTAGATTTTTCCCCTTATCCTTTTTTTTATTTGTTTATTCTTTGAGTGTGTAGAACATTAACATGTTTCAAGTCAACACTATAAAAATAGGAATTCTGAGAAATGTCACTGAGTTGCATATACCTTTCACTTTGTTCCCCTCACCTTTTGTAGGTAACCAAATTTACTGTTTCTAGGTTTCCACTTTCTTGTTTCTTTTTGTAAAGCTATGCAGGTATATGTATGATTGCTTACTTCCTTGTCTTTTGTTACACAAAAGGTAGCATACTATATCTGCTCTTATGCATTGCACTGTTAGTCACTTCACAATGTCTTTGGGAAATTGCTTCACATGAGTTTATAGAGATCTTTTTCATTTTTTTTTATAGCTCACATGGAACTTATAGAGCCGCGATGAGCTGGAGATCAGTGGGGAGGGGGAAGGGGAAGAGAAAAATGGAGGAAGGAAGGAAGAGAGAGTGCTACTGCTGTATGATATGGGGATTTGGGGGAGAAAGATGAATAAAAAAACATTTGAGGGTAATTTTTCTCTGGGTTGTGAAGTATAATTCACTGTGTTTCCCCATCCTCTAAGAAAACTTTCAGAAAAGACCACTTTTGTGTTCTATAGGATATGTCAAGTTGCTTACGTAGGTTTGAAAATGTAACAAGGTCTATTTTATTTCCGTTATAGGAGTGGATCAATGATCCCATAGTAGGTCATGTAAAAGGTCAGTGGCTAATGTTATATAGATCCTTCCAGGTCTGGCTGGGCTGTATGAAAAAAAAGGAGTAGATGTCCAAATCCCTGTCTTCTGGGAATTTGAAGGTTTGTTCTAGCATGGAGATTTCTCGCTCAAGGCAGTGCAAAATTAGCTGTGAGAGCAGAACCACAGAATCAGTATGGCATACAAATTTCAGTGACAGCCTAGGATCCAGAGAGTTATTAGATGCTGACATCAGTACTGGGTCATTGTGCCAGAATCTTAGAATTGGAGATTAAAGGAGGCCCATTTTAAGAGTAAACAGGGAGAGGCTCAGGATGAGCCAGCTAGAACAAGTGCTGCTGTTCATAGCTTTTTCTGAAGTTCTGCTTGGAGTGAGGTAGGTCAGCTGGGTTTAATGAACTTGAGATTCAAACACATAGAAATCCAAGGACTAAGATAGAATTCCATAGGAAAAGTCCAGAGAGGAGTTAAAGTGGGTAAATGTCAGTTTGAAGGGGAAATATTCGATTTTCATTTTTGTATTTTGGAAAGAGATCTAAAATGGAATGTAATGAAGTAGCTTTGTTAAACAAATCGTGGAAAACCCAAACTCAAACTCTTGGTGGAAACATCTGAAAACTAAATTATGTTTTAAACATCAAGTAGTAAATATAAGTAATTTACTTCCTCAAGTGGTTAAAATATGCTTAGTTTTCAGTGTAAATTCTTGAGCGATTTGGAAATAACTAAGAGAAGTAGAGGTATTTGAATAAATTTCTTTTTCTTTTTGGATAAGATAGAAGGTAATAGCTAATAGTTGATAAATCAGAAAACGTCTCCCACTTCTTCTCTCTGTCTTTACTCATTTCCTTTTTCACTATTAAATTTGTGATGATTGTTTATAATAAAACTTGAATGCCAAAATAAAAATATACTTAGCAAAATTTGTCAAATGGCTATATTTAAGGACCATTTTTAGAGTTAATAATAACAAGGGAATTAATTTTAAATAGTCACATCTTCTTTTCTAAGTTTGTTTTTATAGTATTATTCTTAACCTTTCTTGTGCCATAGACACCTGTGGGTGTCAGATGAAGCCTAGGAACTGCTCTAAGTAATGATTTTTAAATGAATAAAATAAAATACACATGATTACAGAAGCAGTCAATTAAAGAATAGTTATCAAAAACATAAAAATTGTGATATAGTAATATATACTCTTCTTTAAAGAAGAGTATATATTACTATATCAAAGAAGTATCTATAAATGTATAATAATGAGTACTATGATTCTGATGAGTATAAACAATCTTTTGTGATATCTGCGATAATTATATGATATAAAAATATCTGAGATTTATGTTGGTGAAATACTGTTATTGTTATTACCAGTATGTTTGTTGTTTACATTTAAAGTTGAAAGACATTCTAGATTGCAGATATAAAAAATAAATATGTAAATATTTTCTATTCAGGTTCACAGACTCCTTGAATTCCATAGGTTATAGACTCCACTTAAGAATTCTTGCTCTAAGGGATCATTATATTTTATATCTTAATAGAATATGTATGGATCACATTCCCATCTTCACTGCAGCATTATTCAGAATAGCCCAGATATGCTAACAACCACCACGTCTATCAATAGGTGAATGGATAAAGAAAATGTAGTATATACATACAATGGAATATTATTCAGTCTTAAAAAAGAAAGAAATCCTTACATCTGTGACAACATGGATGAGTCTGAAAGACATTATGCTAAGTGAAATAAGCTGGTGACAGAAGGACAAATATCACATAGTCAAATGCATAGAAGCAGAAACTACAATAGTGGTTTACAGGGACTAGAGTTTGGGGGAAAACGAGGACTTATTGTACAATGGGTAAAAAATTTCGGTTATACAAGATGTATAAGTTCTAGAGATCTGCTATGCAACATAGTACCTACAGTTAGCAATACAGTATTGAATACTTCAAAATCTGTTAAGAGGTGTTCTTACCACAAAAGCAGAACAAAAACAAACAAAAGAAAACACAGAGGGATGCTAGGAAACTAGGAGGTGTCTGATAGGACTATTCCCTTGATTATGTTTGCATATGTTCAAACTCATCAAGTTATACAACATTAAATATGTGCAGTTCTTTGTATATCAATTATATCTTAATAAAGCTGTTATAAAATAACAATTAAGAAAGCATGGATCAATGCTGGAAACCTTCAAAAATAAACATACCCTATGTGTCGGCTGGCCACCTCCCCCAGTGCATTTCTAATTTCAATGATTATATTTTTCATTTCAAGGAATTTTATTTTTAAAAAATCTGGTTATTTTTTCAAGTGCTGGAGAGGATGTGAAGAAAAAGGAACCCTCATATACTGCTGGTGGGACTGCAGATTGGTACAATCACTCTGGAAAACAGTATGGAGGTTCCTCAAAAAACTAAGAATTGATCTACCATATGATCCAGCAATCCCTCTGCCGGATATTTACCCCAAAGACTTGAAAACCCATATCTGAAAAGATATTTGCACAATGATGTTCATAGCAGCATTATTCACAGTGACCAGGATATGGAAGCAACCGAAGTGTCCTACAATAGATGTTTGGCTAGAGAAGCAGTGGTACATATATACAATGGAATATTACTCAGCCATAAGAAGAGATGAAATGCTGCCATTTGCAACAACATGGATGGACCTTGAGATAATCATGCTAAGTGAAATAAGCCAGACAGAAAAAATTGAAAATCACATGATATCACTTATATGTGGGATATAAACCTAAAAACAACAAATGAACAGGACAGACAGAGACTCATGGACATGGACTATAGACTAGTGGTTACCAGAGGGTAGGGAGTGGCCCGGAGCGGGGAGGTAGATGGTGTAAAGGAGGTCATATATAGTGGGGTAGGGGAGTCAGTGGCAGAACTGAGATTTAAAACTGTAGGGGAAAGGTGAAGTGGGTAAAGGGAATCAAATATATGGTAGCTGAAGGAAACTGGATTTTGGGTGGTAAACACATAATAGTATATACAGATGTCAAATGATAATGTACATCTGAAAATTATATAATTATATTAACCAATGTTACCCCAATAAACTTAATTAAAAAATCTGGTTATTTTTATGCCTCATTTTCTTTCATACATTTTTGTACTTATTTATTTCTTTAAACTATCATGTTTAATATTTTGACTGCTTGTTAAAATTTATTACTTCTACTGACTTTCATTTATAGTGACTGTTTGTGTGTTTACCATCTGCCTTGCCACCTTATCTGTGGGAACTTTCTGAGGCCTGAGTTTAAAGTGCTTTCTTCTAGAAAAAATTTATATTTACTTCTGTACACTGGTAGGGTGGGGTGGGATGGGGAGGCATCACCAACCCGGGAATCTTTAAATTAATTTGTTTGTTTGTTTGTTTTTCAGGTCCATATGATATTGTCATCAGAAGGTCCTAAGTCTGTATGAATGCAAAATTATAGCTAATAACTTTCTGGGTAGATATTTTTTCCTCTGCCCAGATCTAAGGAAGAGACAGGAAAGTATCTCAATACCCCTTTGAAGGTGTGATCTTTTGAGAAACCTGGCTTTAGGGTCCCCTCTCCCACCGTGTGGATTCCCCACCATGTGGATTCCCCAGTCCTGTGTCCACTGTGGTTTGGTAGTTGCCCACAAGACAAATGCTATCTCAAGCACTTGCTTACCTCTCTGCATATGGTTTTTTAATGTATTTTATTTTCTACTGGAAGGATTTCTTTGGACACCTAGGACACGATATTGTCAGGTTCTGTTCTGGTTGACTTTTTACTTTGTTTAATCTTTATAATAATAATATGCGATAGCTATTATGTTTCCTTTATTATAAATGTAGAAAAGAGAATTAGCAAGGACAGTTAAGCTGCTCCACATTATCTAGCAAGTCAGTGGCAGAACTGAGATTTAAAACTGTCTACCGGGCCATCGAAGCTCATGTTCTTTCCTTTTTACTGACCTGGATTTTGCTCTGTTTCTTGACATATATTATATCATATGCATTATATTAGAATAATAGGTCCATTCCGGCAGAGATTTTTGTCTGTTTTCCCTCTTCACATACATCTACCATCTAAAGCAGAGTCAGCACATAGAAGAAGGTCAATAAATATTAATCAGATCAATAAATAAGTGAATTTTTATACCATATAATCTTCATAATAATAACTTTTGAGGCTATGTAACATACCATTGAGTTGATTATTTAAGGCAGTATATTTTCAACTTATACTGAGATATTGTAACACCTGTCTTATAAGTGCAAAAATTCTCAGAAACTGGTCGATTATTTTCTTTCCTTGTACTATTTGTTCCATATTGCCCAAATCCTTTTCAGTATTTTTATTTTCCTTCCTTCCTTCCTTCCTTCCTTCCCCCTTCTCCCCTTTCTTTCCAAGTCACAGAACAAGATCCCTGAATTTCAATTCTCCATATTGAGCTGATGGGCTCCACTCTCCTGGTTTTGAGGGCTTTGGTGGTGGTTTCCCTTTCATTCCCAGGGCTATTATTCTTGGTAGAGATTAGTCACAACAGAAAAAGGTGATCCTAGACATTTCTTCTGCTGTGCAGCTGATCATGAAACAAAGTAAAAAGGCAAACTGTAAGCCAGGTGGTTACAGGTGCAGAGAATAGATAAGAATTTAGCTTTGTATAGGTTAGGAGACCATTCTTACTGAATTTCCTTGTTTGGGTTATTCCAGCATAGGCTCAAGTTGAGAATCAGGTTTAGGGTTTTGTAAAAAGCATGTACCACAGCTGCACTTACTCCCACCTAAGCTGCCTCTGTCATTGGCAGAGGCCATATCACTGATGTCAACAATTATTTGAGCTAACACCATGACAGGAGATGATAAAATTGCACATGAAAACAATAAAACCAGTAACCTATAAGAATACTTGCTATGGTTGATAGATATGCAAAGAGCTACATGAGCACCCAGCAGAGAGCTGCTTCCTCTGATATGAGGATGGCTCTTCAGACTTGCCTTTTAGTTGAGGCTACCCTTACCTTCCCCGGTTACCCTCAGATGGCCTTGCCAGACTCTGTCTTTCTCCACATTTTTCTCTTTCTCTCTCCTTTTCCACCCATTTGGATTTATAGCTATTAATTGTTAATAGATAGTATTAATATGTATAATTTGATATTAATAATTATCATTTATAATTAAGAGTCATTTATTTTTCCATGAAGAGAGAAGGACAGTTCTGGTTCTATCTTCTCACTCCCTGGTGATTGCTTACATTAATTGAAAACATTCAACATGCATGAACCTGGGAAACAGATTTCCCAGTTTTATCCCTGAAAATCGTTTCCATTTCACTTTTGTTTTTCTATTTCACTTTTCAAGTCCCCCACATTTTCTGAGGCCCATTTACTTTTATTAGCTTGTTTATTTATGTCGGTTTTTTATTTTTTTTTGGTACTCTTGCCCACCATAACCTCCTTTGTCTTTAAAATTATAGAAGTATTGCATATGCTGGTCTTTGGTAAATTAGCTGTGTTTGATTCTACTACATATAGAGTATTTTTATTTTGGACAACTTTGGCATTTTTTTAAATGATGTGTGTGAAACTTTCTTTCCTCAATTTGTTCTTTTGAGCTCAAGGGTTAGATGCTATTTATGTCTTTTTGCCATTTTATACAGAATTGTGCTTCATAGGCTTGTTTTTAGATTTAAGATGTTAATACACATAAAAAAATAATAAAATACTTACCTTCATAAAATACATGTTGATTAGTCACGGGATTGCTCTTTTTTTCCTTCTTCATTTTCTTTTCTCTTGTATTCATCCATTATTTATTTCTGTAAAAAAAAAAAATCCAGAATATTTTTTATGTTCCCAGCACGTTGTATGCACAGAGCATACACAAACTAATAAGACATGGAATTCACCATGAAAGATAGGCGGACATACTATTTGAAATATCAAGAAACGAGAGCTGGTTCTATGCTATTTTTGTCCAATACATATTTCATGATGAGTTTGACTCTTTTTTGATGTCTGTGAACCATCTATTACTTTGGAAGAATTTTATTACTGATTCAGATTTTCTGCCTTGGGGCCGTGAGCTGCTGTAACAGACATGTTAAATTTTTTAGAAAGCTTGAGTGAGACACAGTATCTATATTGAGGCTTAATGCAGTACATTTGAGAAAATTGGTTTTTCTGTAAGGAAATAACCCCCTGTCACCCTGACCCCAGGCAATGGGTTTCAGATGCATTTAGGAAATCTGGTAATCCTTGCAGCCTGTTATCTCTGAGTGTGACTAAATTGAGTTGAATAAATATTTACTGAGAGCCCACAAAGTGGAGCCTCCCAGCTTCTGCATTAGGTTTGATGCAGAGGTTGGCTGTAATGGGGGAGGAAAGCCATCAGAAGAGATAAGAATAAACCCATGGTAGCAAGAGAATTCAGGAGTCTGTGTTGTCTATGGTCTTAGAAATATTTCGGGGCATAGTAGGGAAGCAAGTTGGTGGACTGGTTCCAAAAGAGCTTGGAATACTTGGCTGGAAGTGGCAAGTTACATATGACCCAACACAACTAAGCCTTGGCTTCACATCCAATAATGAGTCAGTGTCAGGTGAGGCTCTGACGCACTGAGGGTGCTGTGCCAGCAAACATGTGCAACTCTGAAGAATGGTCTCCATCTGATCTCTGGTTGTGATATGATCAGGAAGGAGTAGCCTGAATTGTGGTGTTCCCTGAAATCTTTGATCAGAGTTCTATTCAGCAAAGTTTCTCCTGGAAGCTATGAGGAGCTGTGAGGGGTTATACCTGCTCAGGCCTCCATCCCACTCCCAAATCACAAAACTTTCTCATTTGTTTCTTATGATTCTTTAAGAGACATATGGAGTATAAAGGCTACATTTATATTTTTTCTCTTATTTTTGGAAATGATAGCTATTGAGGCTAAGAAGTATGGTTTCTAAGGTCCTTCGACACTTGGTTTCAATTGGGGATTGAAATCTCTTGCAGAACTTCAAGACAACACATAGGTGAAGCATAGTCTATTACTTGAAAAACAAATGATAGGTTGGAGGAAGTTCTTTATCTATACCACTGTCACCTTTTTAATCTTTTTATTAAGATACTAGTAGTTATAGGTATATATAACTCTCAGAGGCCATCAATGACTGGGCCTACATCAGTGATTTTCAAATTAGATACCAATTGAGTGGGAGTAGGGTTACAGTGGTGTCAGTTAGGGGCTGGATACAATAAATTCTAAAATCTTTAATTTGTCTTACCTATTCTTTTAACAAATATGTCTTAAGCATCTACTATGTGTGGGGCTCTGGGCTAATTTCTCAAGATATGCAAAAATATACAGTCTTGCATGGTTTTTTTTTTCACATCAAGAATAGCAAATTTCAAATTCTTTTTCTGAGATTTGAAGATTTTCTCTTTTTCTCTTTTCTACTGCTTCTTAAAATGAGTCTCTATGTCCTTTGAGTATGTAATAAGCAAAGAAAAGTATATTTCTGACTCTTAACTGTTTTAGAATAGTTTTGAATAAACTAGTCAAAGAGTTATAACAGTGTTTCAAACGTGAATATGAATAGAACATATTACATTTTGTGAAGCACATCACATGCTTGTTTCCATGTAGTATTTATAATAAGGAAGGCACTTTTTATTGCCTCCATTTTATAGATGGTGACTCAGAGGCTGAGTAAGCTGACTATATAACTGGTCAAGTTGGTAGAGCCTCGACTGAAAAGGAGTCTACTGCTCTTCCCAATGCATTATGCTGCTTCTACAAATGTCAAGGGCAGCTGGATGATGGCATTCTTTTTAAACATCCTTCGAAATGGCTTTCTAGCAGTTGGAGTTATTGTTTGAAATATTTTTAAGTTGTTTGTTCTGTATACTTCCTCTATAAGAAAAGGGAAATATGACACATAAACATAGTTGAAGACATGTACCTTGATCTGAAAAGACATCTACAAATAACCTAATCATCTTATAAACTACATCATATAAATTTTTAGGTTGTTTATCTTTTTTTAAAGTTTAGGTTGTATTTATGGATATAGTTTTTAAAAGTCTGGCATTGTTGGCATTTATTTTTGTTTTTGGAAGAACCAGAACTTTCAAATTTTGGTGTAGCAGTATTTATCGATTAATTATTATGTGTTAATGTAACAGACACTGTTACATGTATTCTTTTAAGCTGTCACAACAACCCTATGAGAAAAATTCTATTATTATCTTAATATTATAGATAAGAAGATTGAGGCAAAGTTAAGTGACTTGCCCAGGGTTATACAGCTATCACGTAGGAAAACTGGGCTTGAACTTAGGCTGACTGGATCCAGAGCCCGTTTTTAACCACAACTTTATAATGCTCTGTCTTGGCACTGAACTGATGAGTGTATGACTATTATTTTTAGGTGACTTAATGGTCTTGGTTTTCAGATTCATTGTTTGTGAAAAGCGATTGCACTAGATAATCTATTTACTTAGCAGTACACCTTATTTACATACACGCCTTTTTAAAATCCTCACCCTATAGACGTAGGGTCCTAACCTAAGGACCTATAGTATTATTATTGTCCTCTTTTTGCATGGGAAAATTAGGACTTGGAGAAATCAAGTAACTGCTAAAGGTTATAAGGACTGGGATTCAAACACATATTTTAATAAATATACTTAACTCTCTTTCTTTTTTAGGCCTTATTCAGCCTTAAAATTCTATACATTGAATCCTGTCTTTAATTTAAAAGTCATAATAATAAATTTTTGTTTCATAAACTCATCAATTTATAGTTCTTCCAAGAAATGACCTTGGTCTACAAATGGCTGCAAATGTTTGGAAACTCTAGACATAGATAATAGCAGTCTTAATAATGAAACATTGTGCTATTAATGTTGCATTTTTTTGAGGAGTCACATGTGTAGCAAACAGGATATAACCGGACATGTTAAGCAAGCTGTTGCTAACCTAGAAGACTAAAAGGGATTAGATTCTCATTATTACTCAGAGTTAGTCCCCAAATATCTGTGTATGTTGTTTCTCAGTTTCTTCAGTTTGGCAGGAAGTTTTAAAGAACCTAACAGCATGCCCTTCCGCCCCTGGCATATTTATAAGCTATTTTGGGGTGAGTCATCGGAATTCTGTGGTTTGTATATCCTGAAGTGAGAGAAGGGACACTGACTGTATGGTTAGCATTTATTTGAAACAAGCTAGTTGGAAAAAAATTTCTTTGATAAAAGTTCAATGTTAGGTAAGAAATGCCTGCGGAAGGATCTTTCCATTGTTATAAAGATTTGGCTCATTTTCATGTCTTTGTGAATATCACACACATTTAATTCTTCAG
The DNA here is from genome assembly GCF_902729225.1 of Pteropus medius. Lineage (NCBI taxonomy): Eukaryota > Metazoa > Chordata > Mammalia > Chiroptera > Pteropodidae > Pteropus > Pteropus medius. Next base: position 7,811,810 of record NW_024349222.1, on the reverse strand, counting down.
GCTGTGCATAATCACAACTTGACCTACGGCACACAGAAGGCCTGATATGGTATTCGGTTGAAGTAATTACAGAGAATAAACAACTGGTTGAACAACTCTTCTTATGTCCTTGAAATATCTGCTTCCTCATGTCAGAGTAATGCTCTAAGTTTGATAGAATTGTAGATATATGAAAACAGAGAGACCAAACCAAATCCCTGAGGTCCATTGGATAATATCACCAATATTATAATTGCAGATTATGATTAAATCATTACAACAATAAGTCTAAGGTAAAATGTCAGTCATCAAATACATATTTTTTCCTATCTCATCAGGAAAAGAAACTGATTATTAATGGAAGAGGGAAAAAAATACAAATTAGTTGAGTACTTACAGAGTTCCAGATGCTGCAATAGGACTCCAGTAAGTCTCATAGATTGTGAGACAAATTAAAACTGCTTAATGTTCTGGAGAAAACATTACTTCAGAAATTGAAGTGAGCCTATGGTCTACAGCACCAGTGGTTCATAAGACAGGGGTACAAGGAGAGGAAGTGGTGACATTTGGCACCCATGTTCAATCAGTTATCTATTTGATTATGACCACTTGATTAATGACTATAGACAGTCATTGTCAGGGAAGACATCTAGAAGTCGATTATCATATTGGGCGAGTTAAAATAATATCCTGTTTTTTGAAGTATAGAGAGACTACTGTTTGGTCCTTAAAATGGTTTTAGATGGAACATGAATAGGGCATTACATAGCAATAAAATACATAATGGGTAAATGATTTATTTTTAATTTCCTCTTAATCTTCTGATTATGTCAAGTAGGATGTTTGACATCAGTGAAGTTTTAACTCTTCTCAGAACAGGAAACCACATCACTTTGGACTTGAATAACTACTTAATTTACAGTCCTTCTTTGTACGGTTACATTTTATTTATGGCTAGTGAAATTTACATGGAGAATTGATTTTAAACTATTAATTAAATAACAATACAAGTGGTGTGCTGAATAGGTAATGGAGAACTAAACTGAAGAGGCTATACAGCATGTAAAACTTTATAACTTTAGTGATTAAGAGGCAGATAATTTCACAAATGAAAATAGAAAACATAGTTTGCTTAAGTCCTACCTGCTTGTCCAGACCAGTGCTCCTCCAAGCATAGTCCATAGCAATGGTCTGTGAACATTTTGCCCATTAAGTACAGAAATTGCAAGTAATCATTTATAAACTTTTAAGTACAGAAATTGCAAGTAATCATTTATAAACTTTTATAGTTTATTGACATTTCTTTGACATTCAATTACATAAAATATTTTTTAGTAACTTATCTTTATTGTATTCTATAGAAATATTAATCTAGAATAGATTAGAAAAGAAACCTGACAGTTTGAGAAGCCTGCTGTAGAGGAGAGCACATGTTTAGAACAAGAACATAATTAAGGGATGTGGCAGTATAAGCGGTTATGATAAAGGAATATGTATTGGTGAAAAGTACATGATCTCCATAGAACCTAGAAAAATGAGAATTAAGAGGCTAAGATAATAGGTACATTTATAAGAGTTGGGACTTAACATGGTTGTATCCCCAGGATCCAGCACTGTGTCTGGCATATGGTAAAGCACTGTGTATGTATTTGTTAAGTGGACAAATGAGCAAAGGAATAAATGAATAAATGAATGAACTATGATGTTTTGCAGGCAGGTCTAATGCGATCACCACAGAGTATGCTCTATTATAGTGCAGTAATAGTTCCTTGTGCTTTTCCAGGCATTCCACAACACTCTCCAGTTCCTTTTTTCCTCAATTTTATCAACACCAAGTCAATATCTAAGTATTAATTAGGTTGTCAATGTACCTTGATTCCAAGATGGTGGTGCCTTAATTTAAAATAATTTTTAATTCTCAGCTGTATACAACAGCAGGAAGAATATGTTGGGTTATGTTTCAATATTAAACAACTCCAATATCTCAGTGGATTGATCCAATAACAATTTATTTCTTTCTCACACACATGCCCAACAAAAGTTGACATAGGGCTTTGCCCATTGTAGTTATCTCAACTTGTACATCCATAATAACCACATGGAAGATGTCGCAAATCACACCTTGCCTCTTAGAGCCTCAGCTTGAAAGTGACACATTTCACTTCTATTCATGCTTTTTTTGGCTAAAGTATTGAGCAAATCTAATATAAATGGAGTAGAGAAACACAGTCCTACCATGTATCAGGAAAGTGGAGAGCCAGGGTTATTTTATGGAGAGTGCTAAAAACCTACATATACATCCGCCTATTGTGAACTATATTAAGAGTTATTCCTTCTTTGATTGATCTTCTGTGATTGTACCATCAGCATTGAGTTTCTGCATTTTCAGATCTCTGGACTGAATCTGAATGTGATGACCTCATGAAAGTAGGGCCATTTGAGATAGAAGGAGGTCCTCTACCTCAGCCATCAGCCCACTTACTTTAGCAACTCTGTCTTCAGTTCTTTCTTTAATACCAATAGTGACCTCTGGTATATATACCCCTTTTGTTCAAATACTCTTTATGTTGAGTACATCTTTCCATAAGAAGGCAGGCGATTGGCCTTGATTCTTAGTCTGGGAAATTTCTTCTGGTGAAATTTTAAACTGAATGTGAATATAAACATTTATAAATATTCCTGTGATTGTTAGACTGAATCAACTTTCAAGAGGCTGATCAATTCTGAGAAAATCAAGCATATCAAGGTTTTAGACTTGTAAACCTGAGCAGTAGGTCCTAGGTCCTAGGGAGCTATAGATTCTCCTCTCTCTCTCTCTC
>NW_024349222.1:7764504-7808902 GCF_902729225.1 Pteropus medius | reverse complement strand
CTATCTATCAATCAATTATCTATCTATCTATCTATCTATCATCTATCTATCTATCTATCTATCATCTATCATCTATCATCATATTCTAAGGCAGGACATACCTATATATCTAGATTGGGCTAAAAAGGTTACTATTGCAATGCATGAAAATTTTTACTTTCTAGTGAAATATAAATCATCTTTACTCCTTAGAAGTATCTATACATAATTTGTTTGCAAATTTATGAGGAAAGAGAGAATGTGCTTTTAAAAGGAGACCTTTTTGCTTCTATTGTTAGCATTGTCAACTTCCAAAATTGGTGGAATCTGAATCAAGAAGGAATCTGAATGTGAATCAGGTGAAATTTGACTACATACTTGAAAAGCCCATGATTTTCAAAATTACAAATAAAAATCAAAAGAACACTGTCTGCCTCTGTCTACAGACAGAGGACAGAGTGGGGAGGTAGAGGCCTGAAACTTCTAAATATGATTAGTATAAGCACTAGATTACTGAGCTTCTCCAAAGCCACTCTGAAGAGGCTTTCCCCCTCAGCCGCCTGTGTTGAACACATTAGCAGAATGCTTTCCAGACCTTCACAAGACTGTGCCAGTGGACACAGACTAAATCACTCAGCTGAATGGTAAGGGGGAGGGATATTTTATTACTCCTCAGTCAGCTGTTGTGCATCTAGACATGTAGCTAATCATTTATTAGCCTCTAATTTTAGAGGCTGGCTCTAGATGATAAGCCTCATAAAAAGCTAACAAGAAGATGTCTTTGATAAGGTGGTAAATCATTAAATAGAGGAATGACCAGTTGATTTATGACTTACTGGAGTACTTTAGACTATGAAAGATAAATCCTTATTTCTGTTTTGCAAGTGATAGCTCTGCTGTCCCTTAAAAAAATTAAGCTTGGATTATACAATATAAAAAAAGAGTACATTTTTACCCAATTTCAGAGATTCTATTTGAATAGCTGAACTCAAATTCTAAGATTTCTTTGATTCACAGAAACTATTGTTAAGTTTCTTCAATTGGGGTCCGTATCTCTAGAATAATCTAATATCAGCATAGTAGGTGCTCAGTGAGTATCTTTTGGTTGTGTGCATCAATCCTGTGTTTAAAATGTAAGGTTATATAAACAAAATATGACTAAAAAACATAAAAAATTAGATCCTGCTTTTTTCTTTATCTAGCACATTCTTCATGTTCCTGCTTCAGGATCTTTGCACTTGTCATTCCTTCCATCTAGAACAACTTTTTCTGAGATATTGTTGTGGCTTGTTCTTTCACTTCTTTCAGATCTCTGTTCAAGTGTCACCTCCGTAGAGACAACTTACCCTGACAGTTTATATATTGTATCACTTCTCTCACTCTAGCCCTGCTGTTATTTTCTTCGTAAAAACTGGACAGTATTCACATATTCATTTACCTATTTATTGTCTTTCTTCTGTGTCAGAATGTAGATTCCATGGGATGGGGTAGTGGTGTGGGAAGGACATCATGTGCTTTATAGCTATTTCTCTACTACCTAGATGAATGCCTACATCCTACTCAGTGAGCACTTACTAAATACTTTTAAGAATGAAGAAATGGATAAATGAATGGATGAGTCAATTAGGCCATAAGACTAGAAAATTGTTATGGTTCCCATAGGCATAATTTTTTTTCTCTAAACTTAGCTTATTGTAGTAAAATCAGAGGGTGAAATAACTTCTTGTGATCTTTATTGCTATAATAGTCATATGATATAGGCTTCTCTTATGAAGATAGTTATTTAAAAGTTCTTTTGTTCTCACTATGTTATATCTATATTTGGACTAAAGAAGATAAAGAAAGGATTTGATTTGGGGAACATAAAGATCTTAGAATAATGAAGTAAATTCTGGTACCTAAAAGTTATCTTTTGTCAGTTTGTAGTACAAAAAATGTTAATTTCTTAAACACCAAAAAACGAGGACTTTTAGGCATAGCTAATTGGTGACAGCTAAAAGTTCTTAAAGTAAAGTTCTAAAATTTAGTTTTTTTGCACATAAATAGACTTTGGAAACTCATGACAAAAAGGTCTATTTCAAAAATAATGTGAAAATTTGAAAATGAAATCAGTTTTCTAATCCTAAAAGAAGTTTTCTAAAATGCTGAGAGCAGAGATTCTCTCAAAAGGCAGGACCCCTTCTTGTCCTCAGAAAATTCCTTCTCTATAAACAAATAAACTTCTAAATAGTCTTTCTGAACTTCAACAGCATGGTCTCAGAGCCACTTTTAGATTGGGCAGGAGAGCAGGGAAGACAGTTTTGAACTTGAGCTTGGGAGAAATGCTGAATGTACGTTGCACAGTGTAACTACAAATCTATGGAAAGAAATATGAAAAAAAAAAAAAGTAAGTCAATCCAGGACTTCAGAAATCCTCAGTTAGAAAAAATGTTCATTACACAGTTCTGATATCCTATTTCCTCTCCTTACCACATAGGTAGTTCAGAAATATTTGTGCCAATGTTTCCTTGGGAGCAGATAAAAGTGGTAGAAATTATAAAAGATAAGTACACAAGGGCAATATCATTTTGTGGTAAAATACAACTTAAAACAGTGTTTAGCTGATAATTTCCTAGATATATACTTAATTTTGTTATAACTTTTTTAGACATACATAAAAATTCCTATAAATTACTAATGATTATTTACACTCTCAGGTCAGCTTTTCAGAAGTCACGTGGGGGAAGGTGATGATATATAAAAGCAGGAATTATGTGAAAGACACATTATGTCAACATGTATAATTACAAATAAATAGAATTAGGTGATGGGTACTTTCTCTTAAATAGCCATAAGAACCCAGGAAAGACAGTTATTCTCTCTTGTCCTTATTTGCTCAAAGTGTGGAGTGGGAATGTGACTAAATATAACATTCCCATGCCATTTAATTTGCTATGATAAATGATTCACTTTCTGAGACAATAGCATTTTCACATGTATAGTTTTATCCAGGTGAAAATAGATTGCTTCCTTTTTTTCTTTGTTTTATAACAAAAGTATTTTATGAAAATAGTTGCTTCAAACTTTTACGATTATTTAAAAAGTTATTTGCATTGTACAATGCAGTATTATTCAGCCGTTAAAGAAAAAGAAATCCTGCTATTTGTGACAATATGAATGAATCTGGATGACATTATGCTAAGTGAAAAAGGCCAGACACAGTAGGACAAATGCTGTATGATCTCACTTATATGTAGAACCTAAAATAGTTGAACTCACAGAAATACTGGATACGACAGTGGTTACCAGGGTTGGGGGAAGGGGAGATGGGGAGAATTTGGTAAAAGGGTAGAAAGTTCAGTTATGCAAGATAAAAATGTTCTGGAGATCTAATGTACAGCATAGCAGTGATAGTAAACAATACTGAATTTTATGGTTTTATACTTATAATTTGCCAAGAGAGTAGATCATAGATGTTCTCATCAGAAATTTAAAAAAGGTGACTGACTATATGAGGTGATAAACGTGTTCATTACTTGATTGTGGTGATCATTTCACAATATATATGTATATCAATATATCAAGTGATACACTCTAAATATATACAATTTTCATCAAAAACCTACCAAAAAGCAAAAGTCCAGGACCAGGTGGCTTCATCAGTGAATTCTACCAAACATTCAAAGAAGATTTAATACCTATCTCCTCAAAGTCTTCCAAAAAATCAAAGAAGAGACAATACTTCTCAACACATTTTATGAGGTCAATAATACTCTGATACCAAAACCTGGTAAAGATAACACAAAAAAGAAAACTACAGACCAATATTTCTCATGAACACAGATGCAAAAATCCTAAATAAGATACTAGTGAACCGAATACAGTAACAGAATAAAAAGATTATACGCCATGGTCAAGTGGGCTTCATCCCAGAGGCACAGGGATGGTTCGACATACACGAATCAATTAATGTGATACACCACATAATTAAAAAATAAGAATTTTATGATCATATCAATAGATGCAGAAAAAGTCTTTGACAAGATACGGCATCCATTTATGATCAAAACACTTATCGAAATTGGTATAGAAGGAAAGTACCTTAACATAATAAAGGTCATCTATGACAAACCCTCAGCCAACATTATACTTAATGGTGAAAAACTAAAATCCTTCCCTCTAAGATCAAGAACAAGGCAAGGCTGTCCACTATCGTCACTGTTATTCAGTATAACATTGGAGGTCCTAGTGAGTGCAATCAGGCAAGAGAAAGGTATAAAAGGTATCCAACAGGAAACAAAGAAGTCAAACTGTCACTATTTGTGCATGACATGATTCTCTATATAGAAAACCTCAAAGACTACAAAAAAACACTACTAGAAACAATAAGCAAATACAGTAAAGTCTCTGGATAAAAAAATCAACATTCAAAAATAGCGTTCCTATACTCTAATAATGAAGTGTCAGAAAAAGAAGTGGAAAAAATAATTCCATTTGCAATTGCAACAAAAGGAATAAAATACCTAGGAATAAATTTAATGAAACAAGCGAAGGACCTATATAATGAAAACTATAAGACCCTATTAAAAGAAATTGAAGAAGATACAAAGATATGGAAAGATATTCCGTGTTCTTGGATTGGAAGAATCAACATAGTTAAAATGACCATTTACCTAATTATACAGATGCAATGCAATCCCCATCAAAATCCCATTGGCTTTTTTTAAAGAAATAGAACAAAAAGTCATCAGATTTGTATGGAAGCACAAAAGACCCCGAATTGCCAAAGCCATCCTGAGAAAAAAAAAAATGAGGCTGGAGGCATCACTCTGCCTGACTTCAAATTATACTACAAAGCGACAGTAATCAAAATGGCATGGTATTGGCAGCAAAACAGACACACGGACCAGTGGAACAGAAACGAGAGTCCAGAAGTCATCCGATATTTATATGGACAAATAATTTTTGACAAAAGAGCCAAAAACATACAGTGGATAAAGGAAAGTCTTTTCAATAAATGGTGCTAGGAAAACCGGAAAGCCACTTGCAAAAGAATAAAACTAGACTGTTGTCTATCACCACACATCAAAATTCACTCAGAATGGATTAAGGACCTGAATAGAAGACCCAAAACAATAAAATGCATGGAAGAAAACATAGGAACTAAACTCAAGGACCTTGGACTTAAAGAGGATTTTATGAATTTGATCTCAAAAGCAAGGTAAGTAAAAGCTAAAATAAATGAATGGGACTACATCAAACTAAAAAGCTTCTGCTTGGCAGAAGAAATTGTCAACAAGGTAAAGAGACAACCATCTCAATGGGAAAATATATTTGCAAGCAACACCTCCAATAAGGGCCTAATATCCAAAACATACAAAGAACTCATACAACTTAATAACAACAAAAAACAAATGATCCAATCAAAAAATGAGCAGAGGATCTGAACAGACGCTTCTCCCTAGAGAACGTATAAATGGCCTACGAATATATAAAAAGATGCTTGACATCGCTAGCTATTAGGGAAATGCACATCAAAACCACAATGAGATACCATCTCACACCTGTTAGAATAGCTATAATCAACAGGACAAGTAATGACAAATGTTGGAGAGGATATGAAGAAATAGGAACCCTCATACACTGCTGGTGGGACTGCAAATTGGTACAACCACTATGGAAAACAGTATGGAGGTTCCTCAAAAAACTAAGAATTGATCTACCATATGATCCAGCAATCCCTCTGCTGGGTATTTACCCCCAAAAAGCAACCAAAGTGTCCTACAATAGATGATTGGCTAAAGACGCTGTGGTACATATATACAATGTAATATTACTCAGCCATAAGAAGAGATGAAATACTGCCATTCACGACAACATAAATGGACCAACATGGAGATAATCAAGCTAAGTGAAATAAGCCAGACAGAAAAAGTTGAAAATCACATGATATCACTTACATGTGGGATATAAACCTATAAGCAACAAATGAGCAGGGCAGAGACTCATGGACATGGACTATAGGCTAGTGGTTACCAGAGGACTGTAGATTAGTTAGTTAGTGTGGGGGAGGGGGGGAGGTAGACGTGGTAAAGGGGGTCAAATATAAGGTTTAGGGGAGGGCGAAGTGGGTAACGGGGATCAAATATATGGTAGCTGGAGGAAACTGGACTTTGGGTGGTAAACACAATGGAATATACAGATGTCAAGTGATAATGTACACCTGAAACTTATATAATTGTATTAACCAATGTTACCCCAATAAACTTAATTAAAAAATTTTAAAAAGTCAACCAACATGATTGAATTATTGTTTTTAAAAGCTAAATCCAATAGTTTATTAATTTATTTAATAAATATGTATAAGTTTCAAAAATAAATAAATAAATATATGATTTTAATTTGCCAATTATACCTCAATAAAGCTGAAGAAAAACAAGTAGCCTAACCAATCTGCCAGCAAGAGGACTCTTTAAAGAGCTCAGCTAGGGTAGATGTGTTTCTACCCTAGAGCCTCTGTATCTGCAAGAAGACTAGGTCGATCCTTCCTTGTCCTAGGCATTTCCCGAGTTGGTCTCTGCAGGTACCAGTGAAGAAATGTCCATTGGGTTCTTCCTTTTTATAGGGCAGGTAGGGCTCTGACTCATTAAGAATGACCAAGCATTCTGTGACTGAGCCGCCTGAGTGCAGAAAATCTACATTTTTTTTTTTTAAATGTAGATAGTGGCTAATCACACTTCTTTATTTTATTTTCAATATAGCATTAGAATCTAAATTAAAAGATTATTATTACTTGTGTTAATTCATTTTATTTTAAGGCCTACAGGCTTCAAGAACTTTAAAAAGTAGTCTGTTAACTGGCTCTTTACAGAGTGGCTTTTGTTCAATTATTCTCAGGCTTTATCAGGGAGACCTAGACCAAAACTCTGATGTACAGAGCCAAGAATATTTACATGTGTGGTTAATATTACCTGTTATCTTAGAAAGAAAAGTTGAACAGGTAGCTGTTCATTTGTATGTGTGGTTTATTTCTATATCCAGGGTTTCTAAATTCAGGACTCCTGTATAGACTTTCAGAAACGTAGTTTCTTGATTCCACTTCCCTTCTGATTTTCATACAAAAAGAAGAGGCATGCTGGTATGATTGTTTCTATGGGTTTGGTTAGCATTTCAGTTTTGAATCTGACTCTGTAGATCTCACTTTCTTTTTCTCTCATAGCTTGATTCACAGAGACTTTACTTACAAAGACCATTACAGACAGCCTTGAGGGAAATAGAGAAGACTAGTCCCTGAAAGGCAACCTGCGATGAGCAAGCAGGTGCATAAAGGGAGGGAGGTATGGTGTGAGGAGCCAGAGAACCACCTTCAGCAAGCAGACAGAGTGAACTCTCAGAGGCATCTCAGTTCTTTCTGGCTCCACATAAAGTCATTTTTTTTTTCTCGTTTCAGCTTTCCTCACCAGGCAGAAGCAAGCCCCAGTCCATGCCAGGAAATTGTTTTTGACTGGCAGACACAACAATGACAAGAATCAAGATTAAGGCCTGTGAGCAAAATGGAAATAAATGCTGAAAATTCCCCTACCCACCTTGAAAGGCTAACCTGGAGTGAGAGATTGCTTTCTCAGCTAGATTTATCTTTCCAGGTGTTTTGTAGAAGCCTAAGAGTCAGTCAGTGGGTGTGAGTCATCTGGCTGTGGTAAGATTAGAAATTCCTAAAACATGATATAGAAGTCCAGCATTTGGCAGGGAAAATGAAGGAAAGCAGCCCTCTATGAACTTTATCACCACCTTCACCCCTTGGGGGCCTAATTTTCTTTCTTAAATTTTGGACAGGTGCAGATAGAGACACCTGTTTTCTAATCTTCCTTTTCTCTGTTTCTTTTCTTCCCTTTTTCCTGATTCTGTAAAACCAGAGGAAGTACATTTAAGTTGAATGTATAAAAGGTTATAATCAGGAAATCGACTTTTCATGTAAAAATGATTGAAAGAGGGAGAAAATGTAACAGGAGAGACAGAAGAGGTAGAGATAGAAAGAGAACTGGAAAGGAGAAGAGAGTAGGAAGGAGGTGAGGAACGGGTGACGGGGGTCGGGGGAGTTGGAGCGCCCCTGAGCCTGCAAACACCAATGGTGAGAAGAGGAGTCTGTGTTTATTTCAAAGACTAACTGGGAACACACTTTGCTAAATTGTGCTTTCCTATTTGCCCAGCCGTAACTAAAGAAAACAAAAGCTGTTGCAGGTGATATTTCAGGAAAAGGCAATTGCTGCAATTCACCTAATTTAAATTTTAAGACATTTAGTCGTTAAAAATCTGCCAGAGCAGAGTTTCTGTACGCTTGAAATTTCCACATAGCTTGGAGCCATGATAAGCTGGGCATCAGGTGTTTCTACTCCATAAGCGCTCTTCAGACTGCAGGTAAGTCTGGGTGAGAACAGTGTTTCTGGTGCCCATTCGAAGTCTCTTCGGCCTGCCTTCCTGAAGCAGAGTAATACAAATTTGAATTTAAAATGAAAATGAGCATCTTATATATGCCCTCTCTCTCTCTTTTTTTTTTTAAATAGTATTCCATTTCATTTACAGAAGTCAAGGTTTCCTGTTTAACTACTAAATGTCTCTCTATCCCTTAGAGCCCAGGACTGGAAGAACGAAGATGAAAAAGTCAAGTGGGTTCTTAGAAGTGCCAAAGTACTTTTTCTCCTGTTATTATTATTATTTTTAATTTTTTTTATGGTGACATTGGTTAATGAAATCCAAGTTTTAGCTGTACACTTTAACAGTAAGGCATATGTATATTTACACTGCGTGTTCACCTCCCATAGTTAGATTTCTTTCTGTCACCATATATTTGACCCCTTTTACCCTGTCTACCTCCCCTGTCGCCTACCCCTTACCTTCTGGTAACCACTAGTCTATAGTCCATGTCCATGAATCTCTGTTTGTTTGTCCTGTTCATTTGTTGCTTTTAGGTTTCTATCCCACATATAATTATTTTTACTTTGAGGACACCTAGTGGTACTTTATTGGCGGTGTTTGTCAAAGGCAAACCGAAAGAAACTTCAGGATGTAGTAGTGGTGGGGGAACCTACTTTTCAAACTGACACTTTCACACTTTCGTCCAGGACTTTCCTTTCAGACTGAAGACAAAATTGCTATGGTCTTCGGTGATAAACAGGCCTTTGCCAGCTGTCGCTGCCAGATTCCCACTCCTACTTTACACAGTTATCAAAAAAATTCCCTTGTTCTAATTATTTCACAAGTGGTATTTAGTGAGCTCATTGTTTACTGACACCAATGACCTTTTTCTCTTTTTTTAAAAAAAAGACTACCAAATGGCCACAATCTGGTCAGTTCATCAACTAATGAACAATATTAATAGTCTGCTTTAGGTAGATGTTTTGAGGGGAATAAAAAGACAAGACAAAAATCTAGGTGAAAGGAAATTTTTTACCTCTTTACCTCTGGTGGTGAAGTATTCCTTCCTAGCTGTGTCCTCAGAGTCAATGACCTAATAATCTCTCTGACTCTCCTTTTCCTCATCTGACACATGGAAGTGAGTGTACTCAGTTCATAAGGTGAGTTGTTAGATTACTTGAAAACTTGAGACAATTCGCATAATGCCTAGTATCTGGTTGATATTAAATAATTATTAAGATCCTTCGCTCTCTATTCCCTTCACCAACCCCATACCTTGGACACGGCCCTTGTCGTAGTTGTCTTCTGGATGGAAGTGTTTACTGCTTCCCAGAACTCTGACAATGCCACTCTGATCCATCCCTGTTTGAGTCCAAGAAATAAGCACATCTCACAGTTCTGGTTCTAACTTGCAATTCAGATGTGCTGACTTGCCCTGGATCTGTCTTACAACCCTATTCTATTAAGTCAAAGTAAATCACAGAAAGTTAAATCTGTGTAGGCAGTTTCCTACTAGTTATGATATCCAGCATCAAGACTGGCTATTTTAGTATTAAATTTCCTGATGGTTGTGATTCAAGAAGGAATGACACAATTAGCTCTTTGCCAGGGAAGCTATTGATATCTATTTTTCATGTTTGGCTTAAGTTTAGAAAAGATGGTTTCTACAATTCTTACTGCATTTACTGTAAAGTTCAAACATTTTAATATGGCCTCCAAGGAGTTATATTTCTAGTCTCAACCCACCTCTCCAACTTCATCCTGAGCCACACTTGGATTTGCTTATTATGTTCCTACACATTAATATTAAAAAAATTTTTCATGAACCAATTGAGCTCTTTTTGCCTTGTGAAATTAGAGCATGAGTATTATTCTCTTCATCTAGCTAAGTCCTTCTTACACATTCTTTAGGATTAAGCATAAATGTTGCTTCCTTGGAGAGTTCTTTTCTGACCCTAATCTAAATTTGGTATCTGCCCTTATTCTTTTTCCTTATACTTCTCCTTCCTAGCAACTGTCATAATTTCCAGCTGTGTGTGTTTATATTTGTTTGTTTACTGTCTGTGTCCCCATTAGAAATGTATTCTCAGTAAAAATAGAGACATGTCTGTTTTGTTTATTTATTGTACCTAGCAAGATGTTTGTTTCATGTGAAGCACTCATTGAATGGTTGAAACCAATCCTATTAAAGAGAAAAGTCCATGGATCATTTCCACATGCAAACATGACTTATGGTTTCCTTGACAAAGCTTTTGCTTTGTTCAGCAGTCTTCTGGGGAATCCCCTTTGCCTCAGAGATTATTTTTGGTTACTGATAGTTTCAAATAAACAAAAACTGGTTCCTAAGATCTCCTCAGAAGAATCTTTATCTTTCTAAAATGCTTTTCCCCCTTAAAACAAGCAATTCAATTAATGCTTCTTACACATTTTTTTTGGTATGTGCAAACTAATAACAGCTCAAATGACACTGGGACAAATTTCCATCACAACAGATAGCTTTGTGTAATGAAAAGAATTTTTACTCTCTCAGTCTGTGGATTGAGAGCTAATCCAAAAATCTGTCTGTCCTTTAGTCAGTGAGTAATGCACAATTCCATAGTCCTTATCTTTACATAGGACTAAGCCTTACCTACTAGTGTGCTATTAAATGCCTTAGTACTTCCAAAATTTGGTATTCACAAGCACCAGTGCATTAATAAAGTTCATTAAGGATTTGAATTTCTCCTTCTTTTAACACATCTGGTTGATACATTGTCTTGGCAATTGCAAAGCTCCCAGGCAACTAAAATTTTTCAGAAGTACATATTGTTAGCTATCATAGTATGATTTTGAAATTGGTTTTACATTTCATTTCCCATTAATATTGCTTGTTAAAAATTAAAATTGGTGTTTATTTAGCTTAATCATTTTCCACTTGACTTGTTGTAAATTGTTTGGTTAACCCTACAGTTTAAAGTGAGATATATTTAGATCACCAGCATTTCTCTAGACCTTAAGACTTACACACATTATAATTAAAATATGAATCATTTTGTCTTGGTTTGATTTCTCAGAAAGCAGAGCCTAAAACAAAGACTTCTGTACAAAGTTTATTTGGGAAGTGACTTCAAGAGTAAGAGAGTGGGGAAAGTGATACAGGAATGAGGGAAATCCAATATGAATGTGTTAGTGAAGTTGCTGCTGGATCAATGGGGGCCTAGATTCCCCTGAAACCTCTTGAGAGCCTTACAGGTTCAGTTCAGGCAACCCTCCAAGTGATTTCTTCCCACATTCTTTGAATTTCTAGGTCACCCTATACATGACCCTGTCTTCTTTGACGGTTGACCCCAGGGGCTTTAGGGCACTTGTGGGCTGCCCAGCACAGTCAGTAAAGGTTCCTAGGCAAGAAGTAAGATAATGTTCATTGTGAGTTGAGTCTGAATTTATATGGAGCTGTTCACAGCTATTTGGCTAAAATCAGAGGTGGTCTGAGGAATCGTGCTACAGGGCACCGGAGGTAATTGCTAACACACCCTTGCTGATAGAGTAAATGTATACATAACCAATTGCACAAATTGGCATGTAGAATATTTTATCAATATTTTTATTGATTTTTATTATTATTACTATAAAGCTGGAGTCTTTTGCCTTGCTAGGGTGTAGTTGTAATTTGCAGAACCTGAAACTGAAATTAACTGTATTTTTTCTTCCTGGAATTCTCTTTCTATTGCTGCCTTCGCACTCTTAGTTTGTGCTTCTGTGGACTCACTCACCCTCAAATATCACATTTCAAGGAAACCTTTTTCAGATCCTTCTAGTTGGAAGTAATTTTTCCCTTTTTTGAACTGGTGTAGTCCTTGGTGATACTTTTTCAGTGGCGTTTATCAGAATCTATCAGCTATCTGGCTATTTCATTCAATTCTCATATCCATGCTGTTTCTACTTTCTGGATTGCCTTTATCCATTTTTTCAACCTGGTTAATTCCGAATTACTTTACCTGGTAAAGTTCTAACTCCCACTCATCCTTTAAGATTTAGCTTAGGCAACCTTGCAGGTGAACTGGCCCTCTCTCCACCCATCTTCATTGCACTCCCAGATCCCCTTGAACACGACTTCGTTCTAATATTTACTGACTAAATTGTACTGTAAATTTAGTTTACACACACACGCGCGCACACACATGCACACACACACACACTCACTTCAATGCTTCTCAGGGGAACATAGTTTTTCATTTAACATTAATTGCCTTAACATAATAAATGTTCAATAAAATTAATGAACTTTTATTTCCTCAACGAGACATCAAACTCCTAGAAGTTAGAGATTATGCCTTATTCAGCCCTGTATTTCACAGTCTAGCATAATCTCTTTCATAGTGCATGCTTTAAAATATTTGTGTAATGCTAAGGGAAAACCCCTAAAATCTCCTTTTGTCTCTATAAGAAAATGGGGCTATAAATACATCTCTGACTCAAGTTGTTGGGCATCTACAGATTGCATTTTTATTTAAGAAACTCTAGCTATAAAAACATCAATGACTCACGTTGCAAGGTGTCTGCAGACAGCATTTCTTTTGTAAAATTTAAATCAAAATAGTGACTCAAGCTGTTTCAGTAGAAATGAAAAATGATGAATCATGTAAATAATGCACTATATGAGTCAAATTAAATTTAGAATGAGAAACCAATTCTGAAAGTAAGTCTAGTCATTGCCAGGTAGGCAGTGCACACAAAACAAAGGTATCTTGATGTGTAGTTGGTTGACCCAAGAGAAAGTATGCCCTCACATTGCAAAATGGAGGTTGCACATTGATTACATTACAATGACTTTTGTGAAGCTTATTATGTTTTCACATAATCCTTCTTAATACTTATTTCAATTTTCCTTTTGTTATTTTTTTTCTGGCTCAGCTTCAGAGGCATCTGAAATGCTCTTATAACACAAATATATTTCTAGTAGTGGAAAAAGTAATATAGAGAGATTTTTAGGGTCAAACAAAATGTTTAGTGTAAAAATTATCACTCTCTTGAATTTTGACCTATTCTCATTCTCTTTCATTCTAAATTTGAATCTTTACTCTCATATAAGTCCGTCCTTTTGGTCCTTATAGGAAAAAACAGTTGTGCATGTTTTAGAGATGTTTTGGATTCTTTTAATGGGGAGGGAGTAACTTTGTATTCTATAGTAAAGTTGAGGTTTATAAAGCAACCCCAAAGAGAAGTAGCACATAAACTTCATTTCACACAAAGTTGTAAATGACTGATATGTATATTTGATAGTGGAAGACAGTTCTGATCTTATGGTATTAGTTGTCTGAAGATAGTGAAGATAAGCAATTATACTCTAGCTAAGATAGTTACATCTGATAAATAATAAGTAAATAAAGCGAGGGGTTCTCAAGAAAAAATCATATTCCTTTGTTTTGTTCAGGAATAATTCAAATTAATTTTTTGAAAAGTCAAGGATTTCCTGTTTCTGGGAGGATTATGTGTAGGGTGTGTATGCGTGCACGTACATAGGTGTGTTGTGATGCATACTGCTGGGAGAGAATTATAACTCTTCTTCATATTAATGCCAATGTACTCAAAACAAACACAGACACATATACATACATGCACCTATATTGCATATATTATTACCTAGCTGAATCTAGCCATTTTAAAAGAATATCTATTTAGACAGGGGTCTGGGTGGGGAGGAGGAGAGATAATTTTGGAGTATGGAACACCTCATGAAGAAGGCAAGACCGATTGGCTCATCATACTCAGGGTCTTCGGAAAGCTTAAGTTTACATGGAAGACAAGAAGTATGGTGGTTCGGATGTGATAGAATCCCAGCTGTGTGACTTCAGGTAAATTGTTTCACTTTTCTGGGTCTAGTTTGTTGTGAATAATAATAGAACCATCCCATTGGACTGCTGTGCTAATTAATTGAGGTTAATATGTATAAATGCTTAGGACATAAGCACTCAATAAATATTAGTTTATGTTCTCCTCCTCTTTTTTCTTTTCCACCTTTTTCTTCTTCTTTTTCTCCTCTTCCTTCTCTTCCTTAGTCCCCTAGTGGGTAGAAGGCAAGAACATACCAGCAAATGCAAGACATATCAGAAGAAGAAGGCAGATGAGTATAAGAGAAAATTTCAATGAATCATGGTCTTTCCCTCACAATTCTCTGTTCACTGTCAACCTTCTTGTGTCCTGACATAGAAGAGGCTCTATGGACCACAGAGTTCTCCATTATGAGACTCTTGCCTCATATAACCATTGAGTCCCTGAACTCTAAGGGCTGTAGGGAGGTTCTGGTAGCATTTCTCCTTATACTAAGGTTGAAAGGTGAAAGTGATTATCGCCTCTGAGGCACTTGGTTCTCCAGACTCCTCTACTCTGTCCTTGGATAAAGGAAATAAACCTAGGTGTGAGCATCCCTGGGCTAGTTTCACTACAGAACATATGTATGGAGGGAGAGAGGATTCTTAGCTTCTGTATGTTTGACATCTGTGCATCATTTGGTAATTGCCTCCCTTTCTAGTCCATAAGTATTTATACTCTAGACAAAATAGTTACAGCCGATAAATGAGTATTCACCATGTGCCAGGTGTTTTACTAATTGCATTTTAGTATTAACTCCTATCATTCTCGCAATTACCCTATGGGAGAGATAGCCTTATTAATCCAGCTTGACAAATGTGAAAACTGAGGTGCAGAGAGGTAAAGTAGCAGAATCAAGATTAAACACTGCCATTCTGTCTTCAGAGCATGTTCTTAACAGTTGTACCTACTCTGTTTAACTCCTTGAAGACCCTCATATCTGTGCTTACAAACTATCATAAGGCTGTTCATTCTGTAAGGCATGCCTTTTTTCTTGATTCTTTGCTTGAATATCTCCTGTTATTCTTAAATTTTAATTTGGGCAATAAACCCCTACTGCATTCCATTCTATTTCATAACTTATTTTTCTCTTTCACCAGGGGTTAGGTCTTTTTTTCAATCCCTAGATAATTGTACAGTGCCTGGAATAAAGAGGGTGCTCAATAAAGTCTGCGGAATGAAAGAATAAATTGTGTATTGGGTTGAATTTCTTTCAAGATATGAGTGCGTAGAAATATCCAGCCATATATAATTGCCATAAACCTTGAGGTTTGCAATGAGCTAAAATACTTCAGAGCTTCTTTTCATGAGGCTAATAATTTGTTAGGTGGTAGCTTGCTTTTCTAAGGAAAAGAAGAAACCAGTAGTATTATGCTATGATTTCCGTCATGTTTATATGTAATTTTCAATTGGTTGGCACTAGGTGGAGCCAAGGAGCCTCGTAGGGAAGCTCAGAAGAAACGTTAATTATTATCAGCCCTGACTGCTCAAAATAATTTTAAAGATTATTACTTTTTTTCAGATTTGCAAACTGGTACATTATTTGAAGCAGTTATTTAATTATACTCATTCTCCAATGGGTTCCCCCTCCCTTCCCCCCGCCACACACACACACACACACACACACACACACACACACACACACACACACTGGTTATCTTATTTTTTAAATGGAAAGGTCTTATACTTTATTTTTTCCAGTTTCCCAATACTTAGAGTCAATTTTCAATATTTAGGTGAAAGCTGTATTTGGTAATTGAGGATCAACATCCCAGGTATTTCTCTCCCCACCCCCGACTTTTTATTAGTGAAATGTCCAGAAACCAAAGGTCTGACATGTGAAAAAAGCCTTAGACTGGCAGAGAGGAAATTTTTCTTTCTTTTTTCTTTTTTTCCCCTTCTCCTTCCCCGTCCTCTTCCTTATCCTCTTTCTTTTAGCATTTTTGTGGGTCAAAAACAGAGAATACCATCAACCTCATAGTTCTGACTCTCACTTTTATTTGCCTTGTGACCTTGGTAAGTCACTTATTCTCTTTGGGCCTTACTATTTTTATCTGTAAAATGGCAGGAATGGGTGTTAACTTAAAAAACCATTTCTATTTTAATTTTTTCATAATTTTGCCCCCTAAATTCTCTCGTTCTGTGCAATTAACTGATTCTCCATGTCTTTGTCTAGCATGTGTTCTTGACTTTTGTTAGACGTTGGTAAAATATGACCTTTCATTGGGCATTCATTAATTATGGAGTACTAGAGGCCTGAAATGTGCCCTTTACATTGTCTCAAGTTTATTTTTACTTTCTTGGATTAAATTCTTTACAGGATACAGAGTTACTGCTATGCTTATTTAGTCCAATTAAAGGAATACAATAATAGAAATTCATGTTTCTTTATATTGACACCCTAGGTTTTCTCCTTTATAATTAGTTAAGTAAGGCAGCTGATGTGGCCTCTAATTATTTCTGTAGAAGATGTGGTAATTTCCTCTCAAAGAAGCATTTTACTCTCTAATTTTTAATCCTTCATAGTAAGATTATTATATAGGAAAGTTGAATCAAACCTCAACTTTTCATAGTATTATTCATCGTGGGTGGGATGTTGGACCAAATCAGTTTTAATAGTGTTCCCAAATTTCTGTGTTTATAGCAGTTAATAGATGGGGTTTTTTTATACCATATCTATATGGTACTATACTTAATTGGTAAAAACCAGATGATGATTCTGCGATGACTAACTTTGTAAGTGTTTATAAATAAAAATTCTACTATAAACTAGAGCAATAAGTCCCCCCAACAAATTTCTTGATATAAAAATCCTGAGAAAATAGCCTAAGACAATAATTTGATGGTTAAATAGCTTAGGAAACACTGCATGTTATACATGGGGTTTTGCAATGAATAACTTATTAAAGGCTCTGAGAAGACCAACAGTATTTATTCTTGTTTTTCTTCCATCTACCATTCCCAAATTTCTATGACTTTTTCTTCCCATAATATTGTACAGAGCTTGGGATCCATGGAACATATCTTACACTTATTCTCTCTTTTTCTTAAAATTTTCTCCAAACCAGGGGTCTTTATTAACTTCCTATAATAACCAGTATCCATATTTAACCTCAGGACCATGAAAGAATATTCAGAATTTAACTACTCTTTGACTTTATTTATTTAGTAGCAAATGAAGGTGAAACTATAGTTGGAAATTGTATTTTGAAATTGTAGTTTCTTCAGTTTTGAAAGAGAGTTCCATGTCCAAAATTTTTGACTGCTGTCAGTAGACCAGGTAGATCTGTCTTTTACTCTAAATGTGGTGGAGGAAGGCACAAAATTCTGGGCCAAATTATGATATAATTTACCCATGTTTTTCATTTCCCTGATGCTAAAACCTTTTCTTTACATATTTAATTGAAATGGCTCCTGTTGTCATCTAATCCCTCTGTATGAGTCCAAATTCTTACTTCCTACTGTTTGCCTTTTTGTAAATTAACCAATCTCTCTGTGCCTTACTTTCCTCATCTGTAAAAGGATATGATATTAGTATCTATGTTATGAGGTTGTTGTGAGGATCCTGTAAGTAAATGCACAAAGCATTTGAAACACTACCTGGTAAAACTTCCATGGTGTGAGCCATTATGGTTAATGCTCAGGATACTATGCTTACGTGGTGATAGAGAGGTGATACATCAATCTCTCCCCAACACCCTCATCATCAAGATGTAACATGTTCAAGAAATAGGTAAATCTTTGGCTCTATATAATCAATGCAAGGATTTCTAGATCTTGTTTTGTTATTTGGTCAAAATTCTATTTTCCCTTCTGTATTTTTAAGATTAATTACTTATTCATTTATTTATTCAATATTATTATTAACTCAGTCATTATTGTTTTCTAGGTAGTGTGCTAATTGTTATAGATACAGATTTGAACAAGTTAGTTATGGTTTTGTCCTTGTGGACCTCAGAATTATAGAAGAACAAGCAAAGAGCATACTGGGTGCAATGAGAGGAGAAGTGATGAGAGCAGACAGAAGTTTTCAACTTGGGATGGGTTGTGGAAGGTATCGTAGAGGAGAAGACATCAAAGTTATCTTAAAGATAGTCAGAGAGATTCAAGATGGCATAGAAGGTAGTGGCTGTGCACGCCTCCTCTAATGATCACATCAAAATTAAAACAAAACTACAACCAGTATGCGGAGTCAACAGAGGTCTGGCTGAAGAGAAGCCCTATAACTAGGTCACCTCAAATAACAGGTCACCTAAAAATGGTAGGTGGGGCGGAGACAGAAAACGGCCCAGTCCCATAACCGTGAGTGGCGATGGAGAATCAGGGCTATTTGTCTGCAGAGCCCCCTCCCCCACCTAAGGAGTGAGGGGTCCTGGCTACACACTGGGCTTCCCAACTTAAGGTTTCAGTGCCAGGAAGAGAAATCCCCACAACTTTTGACTGTGAAAACCAGTGGAGGTTGCTGCTGAGTGAGACGGAGGGCTGAGGGAAGGGGAGACCTTCCTCCTAAAGGGCCCGCACCAGCCTTACTTGCTGACGGACTCACTCGCTCTGAGCTCCAGTGCTGGGGCAGCTGCTTGAGGAGTTCCGGGGCCATATGAGGAGGTACTGAGCTGTTGGACTTCAGGGTAAGGGTTGGAAGGGTGGCTGGCTCCTGGACAGAAGTGCAGGCAGAAGCCATTGTTCCTTTGTTGAGGCTTCCACCTTCCAGCCTACAGGAGAAGGTGCCATCAACCTGCATAACACAGGTCGCTCGCCTATGGGATTCCCTGAGACTCCGCCTCTCCCAGTTGTGGGCCCACTCAAGCCACTTCCAATGATTTATTTCATACAAATAGGCTGTCTTGGCTCCTGCGGCAAACTTTCATAAAACCTCTCAAATGCTCACAAAACCCAAAAGAAGCAGCATCTGGCCTCAGCATGCCCTGTACCTTTTGCCGAGCAGCTCCATGCCCTGTACTAGTGGCAGCCAGCTTCGGTTTCAAACTTGGCCCCTCAAGGCACCTATAAGCCCAGCGTGGGTGGCAGCCACATGTAGATTATTTAGTGACTCTTACCAGGTTGCCCCGGAGGTGCACAGGCTGCAGCTGAACTTGGCCTGCAGTTGGACCCCTCTCAGGTCTGTACCAAGGGGCCCCACAGCAAATCTACTACATAAAGTTACTCCATAAAGATGGGAGGAGCCCTACATAATACATAGAAACAGAACAGAGAAGTAGCCAAAATGGAGAGAGAAAGAAACATGTCCCATTTGAAAGAACAGAACAAAGCTCTAGAAAAAGAATTTGCCAAAACGGAGACAAGCAATATATGAGAGCAGAGTTCAAAATATTGATTATAAGGATGCTCAAGGAACTTAGGGCAAGAATAGATGAACTCAACCCTATTGACACCAATGGACAGATCTTCCAGGCAAAGAATCAACAAGGAAACAATGGGTCTAAAAGATACACTAGAACAAATGGACTTAATAGATATTTTCAGAGCATTTTACCCCAAAGCAGCAAAATACACATTCTTCTCAAGTGCACATGGAATGTTTTCAAGGATAGACCACATGTTAGGAGACAAATCAAGTCTCAATAAATTTAAGAAGATTGAAATCATATCAACTGTCCTCTCTGATCACAATGGTATGAAACTGGATATCAACTACAAGAAAAAAAACTGGGGAATATACAAACACATGGAAGTTAAATAACGTGNAGAGAAGACTCCAATAAATAAAATCAGAAATGAAAGAGGAGAAATAACCATGGACTCCACAGAAATACAATGGATCATAAGAAAATACTATGAGCAATTATACACCAACAAATTGGACAATCTGGAAGAAATGGACACATTCCTAGAAACATACAATCTCCCAAGACTGAGTCAAGAAGAAACAGAAAAACTAAAACAACCGATGACCACCAATGAAATAGAATCAATAATTAAAAACCTCCCAAAAAACAAAAGTCCTGGACCAGATGGCTTCATAGGCAAATTTTACCAAACATTCAAAGACTTATCACCTATTCTTCTCAAACTATTCCAAAAGCCTCAAGGACAGGGAAGGCTCCCTAACTCTTTTTATAAGGCCGCCATTATGCTGATTCCAAAACCAGGCAAAGACATTACAAAAAAGAAAACTATAGGCCAATATCTCTTATGAACATTATGCAAAAATCCTCAACAAAGTATTAGCAAACCAAATTCAGCAATACATGAAAAATATCATATACTATGATCAAGTCGGATTTATTCCTGGGATGCAATGTTGGTTCCATATCCGTAAATCAATTAATATGATACACCACATTAACAAATCGAAAGATAAAAACCGTATGATCATATCAATAGATGCAGCATCCATTTCTGATAAAAACTCTCAGAAAAGTGGGAAGAGAGGGAACATACCTCAACATAATAAAGGCCATATATGACAAAACTATAGCTATGACAGAACTAAAACTACATATATGACAAAACTACAGCTAACATCATACTCAATGGGGACAGGCTAAAAACATTTTCCTTAAGATCAGGAACAAGACAAAGATGCCCACTTTGATCACTCCTCTTCAACATTGTATTGGAAGTCTAAGCCACAGCAATAAGACAAGAAAGAAATAAAAGGCATCCAAATTGGAAAGGAAGAAGTAAAACTCGTTATTTGCTGATAGCATGATACTATATAGAGAGAATCCTAAAGATTCCACCAAAAAACTGTTAGAACTGATCAACGAATTCAGTAAAGTAGCAGGTTACAAAATAAATATTCAGAATTCAGTGGCATATTTATATACCAATGAAGAACTTTCAGAAAGAGAAATTAAGAAAACAATTTCATTACAATAGCTTCGAAAACTATAACATACCTGGGAATCAAATTAATCAAGAAGGTAGAAGACCTGATTTCAGAAAATTATAAGTCATTGAAAAAAGAAATTGAAAAAGATACAAATAAATGGAAGCATATACTGTGTTCACAGGTAAGAAGAATCAACATAATTAAAATGGCCATAATACCCAAAGCAATCTATAGATTCAATGCAATCCCTATCAAAATACTAATGGCATTTTTCAGAGAGCTAGAACAAATAATCCTAAAATTTATATGGAGCCATAAAAAACACTGAATAGCCATGGCAATCTTGAGGAAGAAGAACAAAGTTAGAGATATCACACTACCTGATATCAAACTATTCTACAAGGCTACAGTAATCAAAACAGCATGGTACTGGCATAAAAACAGAAACATTGATCAATGGAACAGAATAGAGAGCCCAGAAATATATCCACTCCTATACACTCATTTAATATATGACAAAGGAGGTAAGAATATACAATGGAGTAAAGACAGTCTCTTCGATAAATGGTGTTGGGAAAATTGGACAGATACATGCAATAAAAGAAGATGGACCATCTTACACTTACATATACAAGAATAGACTCAAAATGGATTAAAGACTTAAATGTAAGACCTGAAACCATAAAACTTTTAGAAGAAAACATAGGCAGTAAACTCTCTGATATTACTAACAGGAATTTCTTTTCAGATATATCTCCCGGGGCAAGGGAAACAAAAGAAAAAATAAACAAATGGGACTACATCAAACTAAAAAGTTTTTGTACAGCAAAGGAAACCATCAACAAAACAAAGAGACAACAGACTGTTTGGGAGAAGAAATTTGTTAATGATACCTCTAATAAGGGATTACTATCCAACTCAACAACAAAAAAACCCAAGCAATCCAATTAAAAAACGGGCAGATGACCTGAATAGATACTTCTCCAAAGAGGAAATACAGATAGCTAATAGACATATGAAAAGATGCCGAAGGTCACTACCATTAGAGAAATGCAAATTAAAACCACAATGAGATATCACTTCACACCAGTCAGAATGGCTATCATCAATAAATAAAAAAAAAATAACAAGTGTTAGCGAGGATATTGAGAAAAAGGAACCCTCATACGTTGTTGGTAGGATTGCAAATAGGTACAGTCGCTATGGAAAACAGTCTAGAGGTTTCTCAAAAAACTAAATATGGATATATCTTTTTATCCAGCAATTGCACTTCTAGGTATTTATCCAAAGAACACCAAAACAATAATTTGTAAAGGTCTATGCACTCCAATTCATGGCAGCACAATTACAATAGCCAAGATATGGAAGCAGCCTAAATGCCCATCCACTGATGACTGGATAAGGAAGTCATGGTTCATATATCTAATGGAATCTTACTCAGTCATTAAAGAAAATGAAATCCTACCATTTGCAATGACATGGATGGACCTAGAGGTTATACTGAGTGAAATAAGTCAGACAGAGAAAGATAAATATCATATGATTTCACTTATATATGGAAGCTAAGGAACAAAAAGAACAAAGTAATCAAAAACAGACTCAAATATAGTGAACAAATTTGGTGATGGACAGAGGGGAATGGGGGTTGGGAGGCTGGGAGAATGGAGTGAAGGGTTAAAGAAGTACAAATTAGTAGTTGATAGTTGTTCACGGGGATGGGGAACACGGCAGAGGGAATGCAGTTAGCATTAATATGATGGCTATGTGGAGGGCCAGGGGACAGAGGGAGTAATTAGGGGGATCATTTTATGAACTATATAAATGTCTAACCAATGTACTGTATAGTTGAAACTAATATAAATAAATAAATAAAAGAGTAGATGAACTCAGAAAGAACTTTAACAAAGAGATATAAAAAAAACAAAACATAAAAACGTAGATGGAAATTTTAAAAGGGGACCAGTCAGAAATGAAGAATATAATATCTGAGATGAAGACCATACTAGAGGGTATCAACAGAGTGAAGGAAGCAGGGGATCGAATCATGGATATAGAAGACAGGGTAGCAGAGGACACCCAATCAGAACAGCAACAAGAAAAAAGAATCTAAAATAGTGAAGATAATATATATAGCCTATGGGATAACATAACAACATTTGCCTCATGAGGGTACCAGAAGGAGAAGAAGAGCAAGAAATTGAAAACCTGTTTGAAGAAATAATAATGGAAAACTTCCCTAACCTGGTGAGGGAAATAGACATACAAACCCAAGAAGCTCAGAGAGTCCACCCACAAAAATAGTTAGTTACTTACCTACAAGGGAGCTCCCATAAGACTGGCAGCTGATTTTTCAAAAGAAACTTTGCAGGACAGAAGGGCTTGGCACAAAATATCCAAAGTGATGAAAACCCAGGATCTATATCCAAGATTTCTTTATCCAGCAAAGCTATCATTTAGAGTCGAAGGACAGATAAAGATGTTCCCAGACAAGAAAAAGCTAAAGGAGTTCATCATCACCTCACCAACATTACAGGAAATGTTGGAGGGACTTCTTTAAGAAGAAGATATATGTAGCAAAAATAAAGAATAACTACTTACCTGTTAAAATGTACCTCAAATGAAAAAGAATTAAGTGCTCCAATCAATAGAGAGGGTGTTTAAATGAACGCGAAAACAAGACTTCTACATATGCTTACAAGAAACTCACTTCAGATAAAAAGATGCTCACAGGCTAAAAGTAAGGAGGTGGGAAAAGATATTACATGACGAACCTAACGGGTAGTGCGCTGAATAAAGTAAGCCAGATAGAGCAAGACGAATGCCGTATTACTGCATGTATACGTGAAATCTAAAGAACAAAATAACAAACAGAAACAAACTCATAGATACAGAGAAAATTTTGAGTTACTATATCAGAGAAGGGTTGAAGGGGTTGGTGAAAAAGAGGGAGGAGATTAAGAAGCACAAATTGGTAGTTACAAAAAGTCACAGAGATATAAAGTACATCATAAGGAATATAGTCAATAATATTGTAATACCTATGTATAGTATCAGAGGGACACTAGATTTATTCGGATGATCACTTTGTGAGTTATATAGACGTCTAATCACTATGTTGTACAACTTGAAAGATATGGTATCGTATACCAACTGTAACTGAAAAATTTAAAAAATTATTAAAAAATAAAAAATGAAGCATTAAAAATAAAAGATTAATTGGAGTTACTCATTTGGTAAGGTGACTGAGGAACAACTTCTGTGATGGTGAGAGAGAACATGTTCAAAGAATTAATAGAAATTCTTCCTGGCCTAAGAAAAGAATGCATGGTAGCAAAGGAGGTGTGTGTGGTGAGAGATGAGGCTAGATGTACAGTTTTTCCACATTAATTAGGGCTTCTGTGAACTGTAGAGTGAACATCTGACCAGCTGTTATCTATTCATAGCCAGGCAAAAATTCTCATCGGAAAACCTTCCAGATGGAAGGATGTAACTTTTTCAAGGTAACAATTTTTGATATAGTTTTTAATAAACATGCTGCTGCCTACCATCTATAATGTTAATTTGTCATTTGGGGGCTGGCTTGGATGTCAATGTACATAAACCAGTAACATTGAGACTCTATCACTGGGGTTCAATAAAGCTGGCCACAGGGTGAAATCATTTGCGGTGGTTAGCTGAAAGACAGCCACTGGCTCCAGCTTAGCTCAGCTCTGTGCCTAGAGCTGAGAAAAGGCAAAACCTCTTAGACTGTGCTCTTTTAAACATAATTGGTCTGAGAGCTTTAATCTCCTAGATATCTTAGTAGCCAGAGAGGCTACAGAGTACCACAAAATTATACATGGTCTCCATTAACATTTTTGCTAAAGAGATAATTTTCTTTATTATTAACCTAAGACAGGTGCAGAAAATTTCTCAGAAGTCTGAGTCGTAGGCCACTTTTTTAAAAAACCACACTGATTCTAACTTTAGTCACTTGCAGCAGATGCGTTCGCTTCAATTCCAAGTATTTTAACTATTATGAAATATCAATTCATAAAGAAACCCAAGTATCTCCTGACTGTAGTATATGATCATGCCTGGGGGAATTGAGTCACAATGAAAGTAACATTTTCTCTCTCTCACAACTGAATTGTAGATTCTCTTCTCTCTTGTTATATTGATACCTTACTCTGAAATATCCTTGCTTGTATCATCAAACTTAACTTTGTGCAGAATATCAAAAAATTGGACTTATCCTGAATATGTCCTGCAAAACATCTGCTGATAACTCCTGGGGAATGCTCTCTCTCCATTCTCATGGTGCTGTGATCTTCCTCTCCAGGTATCTCTTGGTTTGTTTTGCATTCTTTTTATCATGCAGTGATGATGGGAAGACTTTTATCCCACTCTGGGTTTTAGAAGAAAGAGTGATTTTCTGATTGAGCCTGAATTATAAAAGATCACATAATTGCAACACTCCTAGTTATTTCCATTAAACAAAACTTCTGACTGCCACAGCCCTGAATGATAACATAACTCCTAAATTCAACAAATATTTAATAAGCATTCTCTGTATGCTAGGCACTGTTCTGGCACTTGGGATATATCTGTGAATAAAACTGACAATTATACCTGTTCTCATATAGCTTTTTATTCTAAGTAGGAGAAAAAGACATTACACAATAAATATAATTAGCAAGTTCTGCTTTAAAGCTCTGGAAGAACAGGTATATGTAAGTATATATTCTAATACTTGAAAATACAATCTTTATAATAAGAGGTTAAAATATATGGAGTTCATATCACAAAATGATATAAAACATTTCAGTTCCCAGAATGTGCTTAGGAATGGGCTTCCATATATGAAATCCTTGATTGTCTTAAAATATCTTGGTTTGTTCAAATCAGGATCCACATAAGCCACTTGCTGATTTGGTTATTTAAAAAAGTCTTTTAAAGTCTGGAATAGTGCCTTTCCCTTCCTCTCCTTTTTCATGGTTTAGTTGAAGTGTCAGTTGTCCTATACGGAGTATTTCACAATAGCAGTAGTATTTTGCACTTACTGTTTTCATGCACACTGACTCAATGGCTTCCAAAGAGGCAGTGGTTCTCATGATGTCATTTAATTTATTTGCCTATTTCTACAGACTAGAAGTTAGAGAAAATGTTTTTTTAGATTCAGAGTTTTTTGGAGGGGTGGGGAGGATGGGTCAAGAATTCTTCATAAACAGTGCTTAGTACCTCCTGTTACATCCCATCAGGAATCAAATAATGCTTGGTCATCTCACTTTTAGTAGATCAGCAAAGTGAAAGTGTGTTATCCCCAGTCAACCTTATGCCTAATGGTTTTAATATCCATTGATGACCATCATTTGAATCAGTTATTTCATTAGAAATTATAAAATGATAGTTTTCCTAATTGTATTATTTGGAGAAGAAAGTTCTAGGCAGAGATATCTACATGAGCAAGACAGAGAGGTGAGGCCAAGTATAATATAAATAGGGAAATCAAGTATGATTATTTTGTAAGGTGTGTTGGGGGAACAATGGGAGATGAATTTGGAAAGGTACACAAGACTTTTTTATAACGTTTAAAGACTTAGATTTTGTCCGAAAATTAATGGAAGTACATTGAAGGATGATAAATGTGTCCATTATCATGAACATATTTTTTGGAATGATTGCTCTGTGAATATTGTGAAACAGAGATTGGTGATTGCTGAGATTAGTTAGGAATATATTGCCATGGTCAAAAATAGTAGAGAGGGGAAAGAGAAGTTATATTATCTTATGAATGAAAATTGAGTAGAGATAAAATTTTGGAAAAGGCTTTTCCCACAAGAAAGTTCTTTATCAATGTTAGTTATTGCTACCATTGCTATATCAGTCTGTCATTCTGAAGAAAAACATTAAATTGTAGAGCTACTTTTCCTTATATTTAATTTGAAAATATTTTCTTTTTAAAACTCATAGGTTTGAGTTATGATAATAATTTTCAAACTCTATAAAGTATCATGTACAAGCAAAGAAGGAATTGCCTTCAAAAGGGAGAGAAACATTTTTCCTAATCCAAGATGACTTCATCGTTGTGGTTCCAGAGAATTTTATTTTAACTTTAGTTCACAAATGCTTTAAGAGCGTTAAGCTGAAGCAATGGATACAGCTTTATTAATTGGAATTTTTCATTATAGTCATGCTTTCTTTGCTAGGGAAGCAAGGAACTTATATTTTAAATTTTCATTAAAATGTCAGTATGCATCAATCAGAGAAATCATTTCAAAAATCTTTTAATCTTAAAAATAGGGTGAAAAGAACATTCACATTCATTTCTTTGTGCCATTAAGTAAGAGCTCAGTTGAGCAATGTTATGAGTTAGAGCCCAGATTGTATAAACTGGCTGAAAAACTACTTGCTGATTCAGTTTAATGCATAATTTTTCATCATCAGTTGAAATTAAAGAGTCAAGCCAAAACTAAAAAAAAAAATTACTTTCATAAGGGAAGAGCAGCTTTTGCTGATTGCCAATTTGTCTTTCATAGGATTAAAGGCATTAAAAAATGCAATTTTTACAGATGGTTTGACAGGCCTGAAATCCTCGTTCTTTTTTAGCCTAAAGTAGTAGTTCTTACCTTTGTTGTGTCTTAAATCATCTTGAGGACCTAATGGCAGAAATGGATCCTCTTCCCCAGAAAAATATTCATATTTACAAATATTTAACATACTATTTTGGAGCATTCTTGACACACTTCCCTGAACTCCATAGATTTCAGGTATTAAACTGCTGCTTTAGGTATTCAGTTCTCAGAGACAGTCATCTGAAGCACAATTCAATTTTTTATCGTGAA
Source organism: Pteropus medius (assembly GCF_902729225.1). Classification (NCBI taxonomy): domain Eukaryota; kingdom Metazoa; phylum Chordata; class Mammalia; order Chiroptera; family Pteropodidae; genus Pteropus; species Pteropus medius. The sequence continues at coordinate 7,781,062 of NW_024349222.1, read as the reverse complement.
TTTTAGCATTGATATTACTTAAAGCTATGTTATACTTTTATTAGAAAGGAGTCTGAAGTCAAAGGGTGGTGTGATCAATACATTGGTTTTCATGCTGGAATATATCCACTTACATTTACTTTTCCTAGTCATGTAGAGAAAACAAAGCAGTTTTTCTGTTCAAAATTAGTTTGAAAAATCTAATTAACAAGATAAAAACAGATTCTTTAGGGAGCTCGGTATTGGCGTTAGAATGATGTTCAAGAAGCATATAGCCATAGAATATATTTCCATGAATGTCCTTCTAGTTCCCAATTGAATAACGAAACACATGGACCCTCTACCTGAAGAACAACATGAAGGATTCTGATCAGAGAAGTGAATATTGTGTTTGTTTTTTGGCATATATGTTCTGTTTCTAAGTGCATGTTCTTTAATTCAGAAATTTAGTTTCTACTTTGTGCCTCAAAATAGGTCCAGACATTGAATATCTTGATTTTATTTTTCAAATTCAACACACTTTTCTTCATCAGGCAAGTCAGCACCACCTGAAGTTTGGTTCAGCAGAATTTAGGGTGAGTACATTTCTAAGATGACTTATATGTCTGAGAACTTTGTACTATTTTAAAGTAAATATATGTGGTTTTCTAAGAAGATATGCCTAATGTCAGCCAATTTACTTCCCCACATTTGTATGGCATTTATAATTTGTAAAAGGCTTTTGTATTAGTGATTTTTATCTTGAATGAAGGGAAAGCTTTAGTATGTCAAACTCATGGGTGAGGAAATGGAGGCTTATAAATTGTTGAGATGTACAGTTAGTAATTGAGAGCTGAGGTGCCACCTTGGGCCTCTTGGCCTTTATTTGGATACATAAGTTCTCAAATGTAGTAAAATTTTGATTTTGTTTATATTTAGTTTGGTAAATTCAATAATCATTTTATGCATATAATTATTTAACAGTATTTATCATTATGATTTACTATTACCTTGGGTCCATTCTTGGCCATATTTTAGTCTTGTTAGTAGTTAACCACCTAGACCTTGGATGGACTTTAAGCCAGAACTAGTCAGAATTCTGCTTCTAAATAAGATTGTCTCATGAGAAAAGTAGTTTTTTGTTTTTTTTTAATGATCTCTATATGAACTACTGCTTCCACTTGGTGTCGCTTTTCAAAAGAACAATTCATCCATGAAAGGTCATTTCACATTAGCTTTACAAAAGAATAACCTTAATTTCATATAAACTAGTTGTATAGAGGATTCTAGTTATTTAAAAAAAAAAAAACAAAAAAACCCAGACAGTTGCCAAGAACACCAGACCAGAGAAAATGTTTCTTGCTCATACGTGGTGTCATTTCTATGTCCCTAGTGCCTCATATTGTGTATGGTACTGGGTGAATGTCTGTATAATTGAATATTTCAAAATGTCACACACAGGTCTTGTGGAAGTTAAATATGAATCAAGAAACCATTTCCCAAAGTTCCTTTTACAGAAATCTTGGCCTTCATAAAGGAGAAAAGTCCTAAACTGAAAAAGAATTAAAACTATAGCACTCCAAAACATGCTTAATTCTAATGTCATGCATGAAAGAGGATGAGGAAAAAGTAAAAGAAAAGTTCACCAAACACACAAATATGATATTCACTCAACTGGACTTCTCAATAACCACGAAGATCAAGGTGTTCCTTTCCCATTTACATTTTTGCTTCTACATGTTACTGATTGCCTTTAGATTAAATATGTTTTTGTTGCTATATGTTAAAATACAACAACAAAAAACCCATAATGCTGACATTGAAAAATGCATGCCTCCATGGTCTTAACAGCTCAAGGGATACCATTCAATTTTATGTAGGGTAGAGGTTCTTCTATATCATTAAGCACTAATTGCCCAATTACAGGGCTTTGGGACACTGTTAAAATTGTGCCCAAGGCTTTTTAGCAAATTCAGCTTTAAAGGAAATGATCCCAGTAGTCAAAATTATTTACTAAACACAGTACAGAGTTTCTTCTAGAACGATTATTTAAGGCCTATTACACTTGCTAGATCCTTATATTACAAAATACTTGGGTACTTAGTGAAGCTGTTGCCTCTTTTCACGAAGCCTTTTTTTTTCCCCCAGCACCAAAACGTAAAATTATGTATTTGAGTAGTGAAAATTCATGCAGGTAGTCTTAATCTGAAAGCAGTTTCCTTTATTTTAGGGCATTTTGGAGAGAAATAATGAGTTATTCTGTATTAGGGCATTAGTTATAAATAGAGTTAAAAGGTTTATTTTAAAAATATTCTTTTTGTGTTAAAACATACATAGCCATACAAGCCACAAGAGATTTGAATGTGTCCTAAATCACTACATCATTTGGACATATTCCTTTTTAAATCTCTTTGAGAAAAATTTTATCAAACATTTTACATTATAGACAACAAACAAAAACCATTGAGGACAGTGAGACATTTTCTTACATAATTCTCATAAGTCATTTCAATGACTCTAAGCTAGCTATTTCCAACTCCATTTTACAAAAGGGGAATTGAGACTTTGGATGGGTAAATAACCTTTGTAAGGTCACACCGCTGGTAAGGAACAAAAGAATGAGTATTATGCATAGGCTTGTTCTTTGAGTTCTTGGACGCAATTCCAATGTGTGTGTGTGTGTGTGTGTGTGTGTGTGTGTGTGTGTGTAGTGGGGCTTCCCATACCACCAAGTAATTCTTAGATACCATCAGGGTGTCCAAGAATCCAATTCAATTCACTCAATTTTGACACAAACTAACTGAAAATAGCATCATATTCTACAGGTTAAGGGTTCAGTTCTACAACACTGCCCCCTATTTCCCAGTGCAGACACCAGACACAAGTCTAGGTTATTACCTGTACTTCTGACCTACTGGCTATAAATGAGAAGTTCCCATGACCGTCTCCTTGGGTTCAATTAATTTGCTAGAGCGGTTCACAGATATCAGAGGGATGTTTTACTTACTAGATTACCGGTTTACAAAAGGATATAAATCAGGAATAGCCAGATAAAAGAGATGCATAGGGCCAGGTGTGTAGGAAGGGACTCAGAGCTTCCATATTCTCTCAGAGTGCACTATTCTCCCCAAATATTTATGCGTTCACCAACCTGGAAACTCTGAACCCCATCTTTTCTAGTTTTTATGAAAGCTTCATTACATGGGCATAATTGATTAAATTATTGTCCATTGGTGATTGATTAAGCCTCCAGTCTCTTCCCCGCTCCAGGAGGTCACAGAAGTAGATTCGAAAGTTCCAACCCTCTAACACATAGTTGGTTCTCCTGGAAACCGGCCCCCATCCGTAGGTGCTTTCCAAAATTCACTGTATTAACATAACAAGAGGTACCTTATGTTCTCAACACTTAGGAAATTTCAAAAGGTTTAGGAGCTCTGTGCCAGAAAGGAGTCCAAGACCAAATATACATATTTCTTATTATAAGTCATAATACCACAATTTAAAAATGAAAACAATGTTGTAATTTATAATATAATAATTTATAATTTATAATAAACAAGATAGGGACAAAATGGAGGTTTCAAATCAGAGATCTACAAGATAATGCTGATAAAAGTTGAATACTATATAAATATATTTTAAAATTTGGATCTACAGTCATGCTACCCTGAACAAGCCTGATCTCGTCTGATCTCGGAAGCTAAGCAGCATCAGGCCTGGTTAGTACATGAATGGGAGACCACCTAGGAAGACCAGGTGCTATAGGCGCAAAAAATAAAAAAATAAAAAAATAAGGGATTGTAAGCTGACAATGTCCTTGCAATCTGTGAAGTCAACCAAGGGTTGCCTCACCTAAAAAATTAAAAAAATAAAATAAAATAAAATTTGGTACATATTTTTCATGAAATGTTTAAAAAACCGTGTAGTGAATTTTTTTAAATCACTCTCTATCCTTTATAGTAATCTTCCTTTTTTCATATACCCCAGGTTTGCTTAAGGGGTCCACCTGCATTATTCATATAACATTTGAAAAGTGGGCCATACTTTACCATACATAATTCAGGCAGTTTGCCTCCACTCTCGGTTTTTATAGTTAATAGAGGTTGTGGAGTCCTATATTTTGTTGACAAAATATAATGGTATTTACACCATAAATCACCTCTATGGATGACGTATAAAGTTTTTTTATGCCTTCCTCTGATCTATTTGAATTTATTGTCAAGCTGTATACATAAACATACTTCAGATGTAACATAGAAATATTGACTTTTATCATCAACCATTTCTCTTTTGGGGTATATTTTTTAAAGCTTGTGGCTTTTTTTTTTAGTTCAAACTATGAGAAAAGCTAAAAGGAGGTGAATTTACTCAGAAGAATCATTGTATTCAATGGAGACACAAAAAGAAATATTTGACTATACTGTGACTATACTGTTCCTTCTTTACACTCCATCTTTCAATCTCTAATTCTGCTAAACGATAGGGTTTTTTGTTTGTTTGTTTGTTTTTTACAGGTAGACCTATGAGGTCTGACTTGGCTAATTATTCCAACGATTTCCTATTCATTTTCTCACATAGCAGGGAGCCTCTTTGGACCATCAAGCCTGGAAATTTAGGATTGCACATTAACCAGTGGAATATAATTTGCGAGCTGCTGTCTCTGGGCTTGGAGCTCACTGTATATGTCAGGATATATATAATTAGCCTCAAGGTTTGCTCGAGCATTTGCCCATCCAACAAGAAAATGAGCATTACAGTAATTGAGAAAATGAACACCTTGGGTCATTTTCTTGCTGGCAATGGTTAGAAACTCTTATCATTGAATTACCCTGCTTTGTTTCTCGTTATCTCTCAAAAGCATTGCTAGGCAATAAGAGATTTGGCATACAAAATTTTAGTTTGTTTGGGATGAGGAAGGTGAATTATGAGAGGAGAAAAAATTAAATTCTAGTGCAATACAGATTGAGTGCTCAGACTTCTCTGTTTTACATTTTTACACTGGATAAGGTGGGGAGATGGAACTTCACCTGGAATTCTGAAAATCTTCTAAAAGTATATATGTGATTTTAGCTGTATATACATCTATACACTTTTATCTCATTGTGGTATAGCTGTCATTAGATGCTCAAAGTGATCAATGATACCGAAAAGTTTAGTAATCATTATACTAAAAACAAAACAAAATAAAACAGAAAAAAAACCCCTCATTCATTCTCTGATTTTAAGCTATTACCTCTATATCACGCATTTGGTTAATTCACATGTGTTTGGATATTCCACAAGCAACTTCTTCAACTTTTCTACAACTAATTCACCATAAGCAAGCCCTATCACTATTTTCCCTATTTCTGTGAATAATATTATATTTAGTTAATTGTTCACTTTAGAAATATAGGCATAGTTTCTCCTCCTTTCCTTTGTCCCCCATATCTGAGTTTCATGCAATGACATGATTGAAAGGCAAGGTATCCTCTTTCTTTTTTTTTTAAATTAATTAATTGGTTAACGAAATCCAGTAAGTTTCAGCTGTACACTTTAACAGTAAGGCATATATATATATATATATATATTTACACTGTGTGTTCTCCTCCCATAGTTAACTTTCTTTCTGTCATCACATATTTGACTCCCTTTACCCCATCTACCTCCTCCCCTAAGCTCTACCCTCTGGTAACCACTAGTCTATAGTCCACGTCCATGAGTCTCTGTTTGTCCTGTTCATTTGTTGCTTTTAGGTTTATATCTCACATATAAGTAATAAATATCATGTGATTTTCAACTTTTTCTGTTTGACTTATTTCGCTTAGCATGATTATCTCGAGGTCCATCCATGTCATTGCAAATGGGAGTATTTCATCTCTTCTTATGGCTGAATAATATTCCATTGTATATATGTACCACAGCTTCTTAAGCTAATCATCCATCGTAGGATACTTCAGTTGCTTCCATGTCCTGGCCACTGTGAATAACGCTGCTATGAACATCAGTATACAAATATCTTTTCAGATACGGCTTTTCAAGTCTTTGGGGTAAATATCCAGCAGAGGGATTGCTGGATCATATGGTAGATCAATTCTTAGTTTTTTGAGGAACCTCCATACTGTTTTCCATAGTGGCTGTACCAATTTTCAGTCCCACCAGCAGTGTATGAGGGTTCCTTTTTCAACTCATCCTCTCCAACATTTGTTATTACTTGTCCTGTTTATTATAGCTATTCTAATGAGTGTGAGATGGTATCTCATTGTGGTTTTAATGTGCATTTCCCTAATAGCTAGCGATGGCAAGCATCTTTTCATATATTCGTAGGCCATTTATATGTTCTCTAGGGAGAAGTGTCTGTTCAGGTCCTCTGCCCATTTTTTGATTGGATCATGTGTTTTTTGTTGTTATTGAGTTGTATGAGTTTTTGTATATTTTGGATATTAGGCCCTTATTGGAGGTGTTGCTTGCAAATATATTTTCATTCGGATGGTTGTCTCTTTACCTTGTTGATGATTTCTTCTGTTGAGCAGAAGCTTTTTAGTTTGAGGTAGCTTTTTTTTTAGTTTATTTTAGCTTTTACTTACCTTGCTTTTGAGGTCAAATTCATAAAATCCTCTTTAAGTCTAAGGTCGTTGAGTTTAGTTCCTATGTTTTCTTCTATGCATTTTATTGTTTCAGGTCTTCTATTCAGGTCCTTAATCTATTCTGAGTTAATTTTGGTGTATGGTGATAGACAACAATCTAGTTTCATTCTTTTGCAGGTGGCTTTCCAGTTTTTCCAGCGTCATTTATTGAAGAGGCTTTCCTTTATTCATTGTATGCTTTTGACTTTTTTGTCAAAAATTATTTGTCCATATAAATATGGGTTTACTTCTGGACTCTTGGTTCTGTTACACTGGTCCATGTGTCTGTTTTTTGTCAATATCATGCCGTTTTGATTACTGTCACTTTATACTATAATTTGAAGTCAGACAGAGTGATGCCTCCAGCCTCGTTCTTTTTTCTCAGGATGGCTTTGGCAATTGGGGTCTTTTGTGCTTCCATACAAATCTGATGATTTTTTGTTCTATTTCTTTAAAAAAAAAAAGCCAATGGGATTTTGATGGGGATTGCATTAAATCTGTATAATGCTTTAGGTAATATGGTCATTTTAACTGTGTCAATTCTTCCAATCCAAGAACACGGAATATCTTTCCATTTCTTTGTTTCTTCTTCGATTTCTTTTAATAAGGTCTTATAGTTTTCATTATATAGGTCCTTCACTTGTTTCATTAAATTTATTCCTAGGTATTTTATTCTTTTTGCTGCAATTGCAAAAGGAATTATTTTTTCCACTTCTTTTTCTGACACTTCATCATTAGAGTATAGGAACGCTATGGATTTTTGAACATTGATTTTGTATCCAGAAAACTTTACTGTATTTGCTTATTGTTTCTAGTAGTGTTCTTGTGGAGTCTTTAGGATTTTCTATATAGAGAATCATGTCATGCCCGAATAGTGACAGTTTGACTTCTTTGTTTTCTATTTGGATACCTTTTATATCTTTCTCTTGCCTGATTGCACTCGCTAAGACCTCCAATGTTATATTGAATAACAGTGGCGATAGTGGATAGCCTGAAAGGCAAGGTATCTTCTATCCTGGAAATCTTACTTGGTGGCCTCTTGGTGCCTCACTGCTCAGAGTGCTCCATGAAGCCCTTGTTCAATAATAAATAATTCTGGGATAGGATTATTGAAGGGGAGAATAGAAAAATATTTCTTTATGTCAGGCTAGAAGGAAAGAGCCAGTAGGATCTGGTTTGTAGGAAAATGCCTAGATAGCTTTTTGCTCTGAGATGAATGGATTAGGAGAGGGCTTTTCACAGACCAGTCTGAATGAACAGTGATTGTATAGGGAAAGGTGCATGAGCTGAAATCAACCACATGTAGCTTGGGTTTGAGAGGCCAATAATCTTGGAGATGACTTGGTGTGAACTCTGCTCAGTAGCAATACTTTATACCTAGTGGGGCTAAAGGGCCCATTCAAATCCTCAATTTGGGGGAAATACAAATGCCAATTAAGGGAAGAAAAGGCAGGTCACTTAAGCAAATGTTCTTGTCCCTAGCAAAGTTAGGCAGATTTTCTCCATGTCTTATGATTCTTCCACACATTCCTGAGTAGGAAATTATTCTTCTAAGACCTTTCTTTCTATTTCCCTTGTATTCTTACAACAAATTTATTTTTAAAAGCAATTTGTGTATCTCTTCCTTAGAACTCTCGAGACTTTCACCTGCTGGGTGAGTAAAACCTCTCTAGATAAAAGGAAACATTTCTCTGCCATGACCCCTCTCAGGTGTTGACTGATGCCTGAAATTCCAGTAACAAGGTACGAAGCCTCTTGTTGCAAAAGGAAGGATGAGGATTAAAGGAGGAAAATAAGGAAGTCAACTAATATTCACTGTGTATCTGTTATGGAACAGGCAGTGCGCTAAGCCCTTTACTCAGATGACCTATTTGTATACTTGTTCCTACCTTCAAGGTAGATGTAGTTATCCTAGAAGAGAAATTGTCAGTGAGATTAGGCAGTTTATCCAATCTCAGTCACCTTTCCCTTAGGGGAATTTGTCATGACTATGACACCAGCATTGTGATCCAGAGCAAGTCACTCGATGTTTGGTGCTTAGGGAAGGCTGTAATGACATTTACTTCTTCTGGTTATATTTGGACCAGGAGGGTGAAGAGTAGACGTTGGAGCTAGCTATGCAGGAGAGAGAAGTTTGATGTCGGGCTGGCTATTTAACTGTTTTTCTCAGCTCCAAGTTAACTCTTTTGTGTGCCCTCTGTGACACTGCTATGGAACTCTGCACACTACATTTTCAAGACTCCTTAGTGAAGGGGGTTCTCTTTTACAATCTGCCAATTGGGACACGAGAGAGAAACCAGGAAATATGAGGAGGAGAGAAGGGACCGCTCTCCCCTTTTTATCTGTTCCAAGGCAGTGGTGGGTAGACGCTAGCAGCAAAAGTTGGTTCTAACCTCTAATTACTTCCAGCACTCTAAGAAAGCACCAGTGTCTTCAGACCCACTCAGAGGTACCAGCTACAGCCAACAGTGCACCCCTGCCTCAGAGGCCTGAGCACCAACTCCACTGGCTCCAGGTCAAAGCTCTTAGATTCTTATAGCCCCTATCTTTTCCTTTTCTTCTTCTAGCCTTAGAGTGGTAATTGCTTTCTCTCTGAGCTACCTCAGGGCTCCCCTTTTCCTCTTTTAGTCATCAAGTGCCTGTTACCAATTGCCTGTATTAAATCCTTTGTATTTTGGAGAGTTATGATAGTTTCTGTTTCCCTGACCAGATATTGATTGTGTGTCTAAGCTGTGGAGTAATTAGATAGACTATAGGTAGTACCAAAGGCTAGAGAAAAATAGAACAATCTCTGATCTGGTCCAGAAAACTGCATCATAAGATTATTGGAGGAGGCCTTGTCTTGACTGAGAAACTCTTGGAAGAAAGTGTCTGAATTATATTTATCGACAATAAGAACATTCCTTTGATGCATGGAAGGAAGCGTGAGGTTCAGAGAAAGACTCTAGATGATACATCTCTTTAAAGTAAATGCAGAAGGCCACACAGAGGAATTAGATCTTCACATTGTGGCCTCTTTTCAGTAAGTCAGGTGGTAAAAGAGAATCATTTGCAATTTGTTCCTTTTCACTAGAGACACCAAAGCAGTCTGCCCTCATGTGTCCAATTTGTCTCATTCAGAGAGCCTGAGATGAGATGGTGTGTAAGAGTCGATCCTCCCTCACCCTCAAATTACTCAGTTTTTCTTTTTACTCAAATGTCAGTGAATGCTTTCAACTGTTTTCTAAAGGAACAAATTACCTACTTATTTAAATGAGTTAACTGTAGCTTGCTGACAAACAGTATTTCATTTTCAAGAGCAGATGTCAGACTTTTAAAACATTAAAAGCCCATCAAAAACATTTCAGGAAGTAGAGCCAAAACCTTGTAAGTGACTTCTAAAAATCTCTTCTGCTCAGATATAGTCAAGATAATTAATTGGTGTGATAGTTTTCTGGGTAGAGTTTATTTTTTTGTTTTTTGTTTTTTGTTTTTTTGAAGTTGATGTGTTTCAGAAGTTTTTGTGGATATATTCATTCACCTTAAGTTCAAGAAATGTATGCCACATGAAGCAATGAAGGTAAATGTCCATATTACTTGGAAACCTATAATCTGTCCAAAGGTGATGGAATCTTGTTCCATATTGGAGCGTTGGAAAGTACACATATGTATACCTCTTTTTGGTCAGCAAACTTTTTCTCCAAACTTGTTCTCATGTAGAGCCCTTCTGAGGCTCACCAGATGGAATGATCAAAAAACTCAGGTGGAGAATCAAAAAACCCTAACTGCTAAGAAGTTTGGAACAGAAATGTCTGAATTCTAGCTGGATCCCCATTTTCTGAAATGTATTTTATGTAGTCTTGTCCCATAATTACTAAATGAAAATAAGATTTCCACAGCCAAACACATTGGGGGAGTTAGGCCTAGTATGACTCTCCCTTGGAGGTTTAGCACATAAATCTTATTTTAAAGACTCTGAGAAGTCCTGCAGTAAAGAGACCAATTTAATTTTGTTGAAAGGAGTAATTTCCACATTTTTGTGACCATGAAGCTTCTCTTTTTACATTTTGTATGGCACAACATCTCAAACTATTTTCCTTAGAACATATTTTTGGGATATCATGTATAAATGTAAGAAGGAAGATGAAGACATTTAAAAGTCCTTCAATAAAAGAGTAAAATATTAGGTTCAGTCATATTTACTTTTTAAAAAATATAAGGCATCTTATAACAATTAGAACTCTGTTGAAAGGAACAGAAAAGCCATTTCAAAGTAGTTTAAAGCAAAAAAGGGAATTTAATATTTCACAATACTGAAAAATCCAGGGTAGACTTGGCTTCAGATGCTAAGCTCAGGGATCAAGCAATCTTTTATTCCACCTGTAGTGCTACCATGATTCTATTTGTGGCAGCATTGTATATAGCCATAGACGCTCCAGCCATTCATGTTTTCAGGATAGAGTGCAATGGAAAGAGACCCCTTCTTTGCTGGAACTAGTGATAGAGACCCTTTCAGGTCAAATAAATTGAGAATGAAGGCAGTGTGGACCCTGAAAAGGAAACTGAGGATTGTTGCTATTATAAAAGGGAATGGATGCTGGGCAAGACACACATTCAAAATGCCAAAAAAATAATATCATGCAGGTCTCTGGTCTATTTTTCTATTGTGCTAACAGGAAAAACAAACAAACAAACCTCAGAACATGCTCTCTATGCAGTCTGCTTACTTGAACAACAGAAAGGAGGAGGCTTAGAGTATTGACCAGATTCCGAAACTGGAAAGAGATCCCTGTTAGAAACAATCACTGGAGATGAAAGAAAAGCAGAAGCTCTTAGAAGACAAGAATGTGTATGGCCATTGAATTCCCCTAGATTGGAAATGTGGCCCTAGTACTTTATCAGGAGCCCCCTGAGTCGAGGAAAGAAGCTGAAAAAGATAAAGAAAGAGAAAGGGAAGTCCATGGTTTCCCTTATTAAACCTCATTCCTTCAGTTGCCATCATTTCTCCTCATCCCAGTGTTGTCATTTCCTTATAATTTTCCATCACTTCCAGGGTTACCCAAGTTCTTCACTTTAACAGTCCTCCTTTTCCTTCCAGATCTCTAAGAATCTCTGTCTCTACTTATGATCACACAGCCTCTGACTTCTTATTTCTGATGCCAGGTGAGAGGTGGGATGTAAATTATTATTTATTGTCAATGAGGAAAGTACTTTCCTTGCAATACAAAGTCATGGTCTGAGTGATTTTCCTTCTCCTCACTCATGTTAAAACTTTATATGTATTGAAGTTCAATCTCTGCATGTGAGTGAATGTTGATGCTTTTATGGATTGTTGCCCAAATTTCATCATGCATTGGCTTCTCTCACTCTTTCAGCTTCTCCTCCCATCGTTCTGACTTACGCTTTATGCTCCATCAACGCAAACTTCCTGCAGTTCTTCATTCATTCTTATGCTGTCTACCACTGTCTTTGGTTAGGTTCCCTTGAAACAACCTGAGATAGAAATTCTTGTGTCAGTGATTTACTGAGAGACTGCTCTCAGGGGAAACCTGGAATGGAGTGAGGAAAGCAGACTAAGACAGGGAAAGAAGCCAGGCCAAGATGTGAGTTCAGCTGGTTCTCAGGGGAATTCTGGAGCATGAATTATACCACAGAGTTTTTCTATTTTGAGGTAAGAGGACCGGCCTTTCACATCTCAATATCAGTCCATCATTGGCTGTGGCCACTTTTGGAAAGAGCATAGCCTCCTAGGCATTCCCAGGTGCACCGCTTCTCAGAATGAGAATAATTCTCAGGGGAAGAGAGTGCAGCTGTGAGCTGTTAATAACCAATACTCAAAGCAGCTGGGAGATCTGCTAAACTACTCCAAGTGTTTGCTTACATAATTCACTCAACGAAAAATCATTAGCCCCTCCTCCTGCTCTGTCGTCTGAAAACTTGCCTCAATATAGTGGTTTTCAAGCCTTAGAATCAACTTCAAGTCGTGTTAAAACTGAGACTCCCTCCCTCAGAGGGTCTGATTCAGTCACTCTGACACAGAGTCGAATAATTTACATTTCTAACAAGTTCCCAGTTCATGTTGATGATGTTGGTCTGAATCCCACAGTTTTCTGTGCATTCTTTGGTTTAATAAATTCTCTGGTTTAATAAATTCTCCCCATCCTTCATAATGCAACTGAGGTATCATCTTCAGGAATCCTTCCTATGTATTCATACTCCCATCACTTTCTCCTTCTTGGAAGAGTGCACTTTTTGCTCACTAACACCCTATGCACTTACACACTGCATTGAATTATATACAGCAGAGTCTTTGCTTCAGGTGGTAGGTGGAGGGATATGAGGAGTCCACCTGTAGAGTGAAAGCTTTAAATGGATTTCTCATAAAAATTAATTTTGTCCCATTACCTTGTAAATCCTTGAGGACAGCATTCTGTCTTATTCATCTTAATAGGCCTGGCTCTTAGAACCTCACCTGATGCCTCATTCAATGCAGGTTTGCTGAACTAAACAATATAAAATCGTGTTCAGGATTGGTTTCATGGGACAATGTTTGACTTACATTAATTAAATATTTACATAAATTAAAATAAGTTTAACTTACTTGTGGGAAAATACGTCAATTTGCAAATAAACTTGCGGAAAATAATTTATATTTTAGTTGAAGGTTGCCTTCTCTAATATACTGTCTATCCCTGTCTGTAGAAAGGCATTAACCTGACTTTTCATACACACACAAAGGAGTCACTTCCAAAAATAAGCACCATTTTAGGTCCAACACTTACTTAATGCATAAACCTATAATTTGTTTTTGGAAAAATCATCTTGTAAAATGATGATGACTTCAGGTTTAAGAAATCTGGTGCAGAGTTAGGAAAAAAAAGTCAACTTTGTGGCAATACTGCAAAGAACAAAATATAAGCAGCATTTAGTGTCAGCAGCTGTTAAATGCAAGCATTCACTGTACCAGACAGTCTTCCTTTAGAAAACATAGGCCAGTGACAGAAGATAACAAATAGATTGCCATTCTCAGTGAAAGTATGAGTGCTCTCTCTAGAAGAAACATGATAATTGGGGGAAAATAGCAAAAGGTGACTTTGAAAGGTGGTTAGGGAATATATAATGTAATGGCTGTTCAGGTATATATTCATCAAAGTTGTCAACATAGTTGGTCTTTTTAGCTAATATTTAAGATGTTGTTTTAAGGAAATTGTGCATCTATAAAGTACCAGAGACAAGAGGGTGTAGAGTGGTTAGCATTAAACCTTTTTGCTAATTGGACACGCCAGCTACTGCTACAACATTCGTCTGTAGCCTTAGACAGGCTAAACATCCTGAGCTAACCCAACATTTAGAATTAATGTGTTTACTTTAAGAAACACAACATCTGATTCAATTAGCATCCAAAGTCATGGAGGCTACAGAATTTCATGTTGGAGGTCTTTCTTTCCTTTTCTTTTTTCTTTTTGAATTTATACTACAGTGTTTACAAAACCTAAATTAATGATGAAGAGATGCATTTTTTTTTTGTCTCGGAGGCTGAAAATATAAAAAATTGGATTAAAATTATGAAGCTACTCTGACATGATATATTAAGAGCCCTGAATGACGCCTAGGGATGTAGAAGAGGAGAAAAATACTTGAGCAAGTAAACAGAGTTTATGAGACTTGTTTATGCCAGGAGAGCAGGATGAATATTTCTGACTAAAAGTTAATTAACTATTTTGCCTCAGTGAGCCAATTTGTCGTCTTAAACTTTGATTCATTAACTGTAAACTGAGAGGGTTGCTTGTTCCTTGGTGTACTCGTAGACTGAGTTTGTGTTAAATGGTGCTGTGAGATATTGTCTGTTCTTTCCAATTGAAACTAACCGAAAAGGACATTATACTGAAAGTAAGACTTTTTAAGTGGCAGTAAGTAGATGGGTACTCTTTCAGAGCAAAACCTAAGAACTATATGGCATAATTGCAAAGCTCATCAACCCTCATTAAATAAAACCAGGGTACATCCAGGATTTTCGAATCTGCACATTTAATGGGGCGTGGAAGTTGCCTGGTTGGCGATTCTGAAATCTTAAGACTTGTGAACTTACAAGAGATGCTTTTCCAGGTTTGCCACTTGGAGGCTATAACTTAAAAAACAAAACAAACAAAAAAAAAACCTCTTTTGCGATAAGAAAATAAATCTCCATTTGTCGAGATATTGACTTAATTTCTAATCGCATGTTTTGCAAAAGCCCATTTGCTGGATATGGAATGTCTTTGAAGTCGTGAATGGGCAAATGAAAAATAAAGCACTGAGGGGAAAAGAATTCCAACCGTATCCTAGGATAATGATCTTTAAGATTGTAATCACAGCCACAGAAGATACTTGAGGAGTTGGAGTATGTGTTTTTTAAAGAGAAAGTTTAGACAGGACCACATACACATGACTAACTCATATCATAGGACGTATTTGAGAATATTTGTGAAAATTCATGTAACTTAGGTAAGTTGGGCCTGTAAACCTTGATGTAAATAGAAATAGATAAAATGCTATTCTTCATGAGCAGTGGTTGCTTCTTTCTCTAGCACATGATGTAGACTTTCTGTTTTACAATGGCTCTCTGACTCTTCTGTGAAAGACAGAGAGTGCACTGTGAGAGCCTTTTCATGTGTGCAGACGCTAAGGACACAAGAATAGGAACTTTGCGTGTATATAACTGTATACCTGGTACCTGGAACAATGCTTATTGAGCAAATAAAGAAATAAATGAATGAACAAATGAATGAATGCATTGGGGCACCTTAAAATATACCAAAGAGGTTACAGTATTGTTTTGGTGAAATGAATAATGAGTTAAGCTGGTTTTTCTTGCAGGGCTTTGGATAGTGGGTTTATGGGCAGTAAAACTGATTAAGCATAGAGTATGTTGTCAGATACGTTAAAATCTTTGCTTTTCTACTTATTGGTAACTTTGGGTAAGCTATTTCATTTTTCTACATTTCTTAATTTTCTCACTTATAAATCAGAGTCAATAATGATAATAACCTTCTCATAGTCTTACTGTGAGGAATAAAAAAATAATGTTTATAAAGTGCTTTGCAGAGTACCTGCTACTTCACTCTTAAGAATTTATGAAGCTGCCAAGAGCTCTAAGGTGATTAATCCAAAATGGAATTTGTTTCAAAAGACAGTAAGAAATTATCAGTATTTACAATTGAGGCTTTATAAAGACAGAAAAATTTAATTAGTACAAATTTACAAAATGACTTTTGCATCTCCAAAGGTTCCAGCTTGTGATGTACACTGATAATGACATTCATGCCTGCTGTCTTGACTCAAGAAGAAAAACAGAAGTTGAGCAAATTGGAGTGTCTCATTATACAAAATGAATATAAGCATATCTGAAATTAGAATAATAGCAAGAACATCAACAAAAATGAGGAAGCCATTATTGAGATTAACTATCTCAGAGTTATAAGTTATCAGCGTTGTAACCATAATGGTGAAATAGAATTTTTTTTCAAGATTCCTGAGATGTTCTCCAACTTTGGGATAGAAATTGTGTGTATTGTGTGTGACTATTGTGTGTGTGTGTGTGTGTGAGAGAGAGAGAGAGTGGGAGAGAGAGAGAGAGAGAAGGTTTTGGTACATTATATATATGAACTACATCTCCAATGGGCACACTGAAAAGAATGGTTGGTACTTGGGTCCTGATGGAGAATATAGCACAAGATATGAATACTTTTTTTATCCTTTCCAAAGCAGTCTCACATGTTATCATAACTAATGAGGGCTGCAAACTTATAATATAGGACATGCTTCTAATCCTTGTAACTTGGCACCAGGCACTCACTCTATTTTCAGTCCACAGTGGTTACCTGTAAGTTCTCTGTAGAGGGAGAAAGAGAAGATTGTCTTTCATTTCATCCAGCTGGGCTATCTCCATGGGCTGACTCCCTTGCCACTTCATCTCCTACAATAAAGGTGTCATGACAGGCTGCTTTTATTGGAGATAGTTGTGGTGGTTGAGCACC
>NW_024349222.1:7759569-7764432 GCF_902729225.1 Pteropus medius | reverse complement strand
TGAAGAAGATTCATGCAGCTCTTTTTTTTACTAAAAATGTGGTAAAAACACATAAAATTTGCCATCTTATGGTTAAGATCTTTAAAACAATTTAGTTATGTTAAGTATACTCACACTGTTGTGCAACACATCTCCAGAACTTGTTTATTTTTAAAACTAAAACTCTATGCCCATTTAACACCAACTCCCCATTCTCTCCTGTCACTAGCCCTTGGAAATCACCATTCTACTTTCTGTTTTTATGAGTTTGACTACTTAAGATAATGCATATAAGTGGAATCATGTAGTATCTGTCTTTTTGTGACTGGTTTATTTCAGTCAGCATAGAGTCCTCAAGCTTAATTCTGTGTTGTAGCATTTGACAGGATTTCTGTCTTTTTAAAAGCTAAATAGTATTCCATTATATATATGTACCACATTTTCTTTATCACATTCATTCATCGATGGACATTTGGGTTATTTTCACCTCTTGGCTATTGTAAATATTGCTGCGATGAAAGTGGTTATGGAAATATATCTTTGTAATCCTGTCAAAGAGCTATTTATTCAAGGTTCCTGGTGATTCAATCTAAACCAGAATGAAATAGAGGTAATAGCATGAGAAAGTAATCATGGCTTGCTTCTATCTAGCAAATTCTTTTCTATTCATTGAAAAGAATGTGGGGCCTCACTGCCCAAATCTCACTGTAATCTCAGAACGGATCTTTACTATGCAGAAATGTCCCCTTTTTGTTTCTTACAGCTCTCACCCCTAGTTACTTGTATCTCAGCTCTTGTTAGTTCTTCTGATGCTCCGGAAATTCCTGCTTCATGTCCCTCCTTTTCCTGGAGTTTGATCTTTCCTTCCGGGCCAGATAAATCTACGGCATCCTCTTGTATCCTTGAAATTTTCTCTTCTCCCATGTGCGTGCTATGTCCTGGGAATTCACTCCTCTACCTGTTTGTGCTGGTTTGAGCCACAAGTATGGTTGGTGATAAGGAAGAAGAAAGTAGGGGCGATCGTCACTCTCGTTGCAGTAGGCTCTTTCATCTTTAGTTGCTCCTAAATAAATAATGAATGAACGAATGAATGAATGAATGGAGTGAGTGACTAAATGACATCTTGTGTTGTTAGGTTTCTGTTGAGTTGACATAAATTGGGTCCTGATATTTGAAAAGTATGAAAAAAGACTTTATCAAGCAGAAACTTAGGATTCAAAAGTCGGTGCCCATATTCTTGTTCTAATTTTATATAGGACCTAGGAGCAACAGCATAAGGTTGTCCATGTGCAGTAAGGATTAGGAGTGTTAGCTATACCAGAGAGGATGTGGCAGGGCTAGTGGTCAAGGCAATAGAAGTCAACTTGGCAGGCTCAGCAGGACACTATCTGTCATCACTGTTGAGGGCGAAAGTATATGATAAAAAGCAGCAGAGATCAAGAACAAAGTCAGAGACCAGGGCAACGGATGTGCAAAGAGAGAGGTAAAAACTAAGCAAGGTGTTTGGATATCAGGAATGGGATAAAAGTAGCAATAACTGAGGCATTTACAGAGCTCACAGATTAATAATACTAATAGTACTATTAAGAATTACATTTGTTGACTACTTAATCTGTACTAGATACTGTTAAGTACTTTTCATGCATTGTCATTTAATCCTTACTACAACCCTATGAGGTAAGTTCTATTACTACATTAATTTTACAAGCAAAGAAACTCTCAGAGTTTAAGTAACTTACCCAAGGGCACAGTTAATAAATGGAAGAATTGGTTTTTAAAATACTGCTTTCTGGTTGCAAGAAGATATGAATTAGACTGGGGGAATAAAGGTATGAGTAAAATTTTACTTATCTCTCTATAATAAGCCTGTAATGCATTTCCTAGTGTGTAACAGGCATTATTTATCATTTGATTAAGAGTGAGCCAATGACCTTGTTTGGATAAATAATATTTCAACTTAGTTTCCCCAAATTTCACTAGTTGTTTCTGCTTAATCAAACAAACAAACAAAGGATACAAGAGTGGAAACTTTAAGTTTTGAATTTTTGAGAGACTTTCACTTTGTCTCCAAATGCAGTCCCGTACTTACTAAAATTATCTTAAATTTTTGTTCCAAAATATTGTCATTGTGGAGACAGGTATTAACTGATGCATATTTTAAGAGTTAAAAACATCTGGCTTCCAAGCCAGATTTTTTGTTTTAATTTTGCGATCATTTATCTGGCCTGAAAGTTTTGAAGTAAGAGACTTTGGGACAGTGATCTGAGACTTTGAGACTTTAGAAAGATTCTCATCTTGAGAGGAAGAACTGCAAATGTAGAAGGGCAAGGATGGGGTAAGATGGAAAGAGCATTAAATTTGGTACCAGAAGATTCAGTTTGTGTTTTTCTCCTGCTGACTCCAAATCTGAAACTGAGAATGCTAATACCACATTTTCAGAGTTATTATGTCAAATGAAAAAATGTTAATTGAACGTAATTTGTAAAATGTGAATTTAGTGAAGCAAATTGTAGGCTTTTATTGTCACAATTAAGTTTATAAAATTTATTTTTTATGCATAATCATAATTTTAGGATTGTTCAAAGAGTCAGAGGAAGTCCCTGGAACAGCTAAGCATAGATTGAAATGGGGATTGTTCTATTGGTGAGGGTGGGACAGGGCACCAGGCCTTCTCTTAAAGACAAAGACTTAATTACAAATTTGCCAAAAGATGGACTTTGAAGTGCTGGAGCTTCAAGTTTCACCAATGATTTCCAAGACCCACAAGAGGGAGCTCATGCACTTCTCAGGCACTGCTGGTTAGCTTTCCAATCTCCCATTCAAAACAAGGAGATGAGGTGTGATGAAGAAAATGGATCACGAGAAATGAACTCCAAGAAAAATTATTGGAAGATGAAAACTTAAATTTTTTAGTATGTTTTAAAGTTCTTGAGAAAATTTTGTCTGGAACCCCTTTAACTAGCTCCTTTAAAAGAAAAAGAACTACTGTTCTCGGTTTAGATTAATCTTTCTGGCTAAAACATCCATTTCAAATATTTTCTTCCTGGAAAAGAGTATGGAGAGATGATGGTCCAGTAGAAATAAATGATGCCCAACTTTACTTAGCCCAGGCAGCTTAATGAGGCAACCAGGAATATCACAGTTTTGGCATTTGTAATCACAGCCTGTTTCAGTTAAACATTCAGGGAGCAAGAAATATATGCTTATAAATTTAAAAACGTGCCTATTGCCTAGTGTACTTTTGTAAAGATTGTCAGAGATTGGGAAAGGAGGTGTGTGTTTGTGTGTGTGTGTGTGTGTGTGTGTATGGTGTTGTGTGCGTGATGGAGAGCTGGGATGAGTAGAAGGCAGCATGGAACAATACCAGTGAAGAAGTCCTCAGTTTTGATGTGACTAATTTTATGATGTGATACACTTTTAAGAGCTACAAACATAATTAAAGGAATGATGTCTAAAAAGCACTAACCCCTCTGCTTGTAAAGGAACACAGACAATGAAAGAAATGAGTTTTTTGCTATCAGTACTGTATCTTATTATAAATACTATATTACAATAGAAATGTAGGTACAATTATAAATTTAGTCAATATATTATAAGCATTAGTCATTTTATGAAATGCTTATTTTGCAGAACAGATTTATATTTGTGTAAATTGAATTGGTATATATGAAATAGAATTCCACTCTTAAATCTTACAATAAAATTGGAAATGTATTTCACTGTACATATTTTTGGCCCAATACATAATAAAATTACTAAAGTAGTAAATCTTTTGAAAGCAAACAATTAAAGGAAAATAATAATCGTTTTCTACCAACCATTAACGAGGAAGTATTTTACTATCCATTAGTGAATCACTAATAAAACAAACCACACAATGCCAATTCATAGGATTGAAGTTTAAATTGAATGAGATGCTATGAGGTCAAGTTATTACCAGGAGAGGCCAACTGGCTACATAGGGCATTATTCATTGTCTGTGAAATCAGAAGCTGGGTTGGACTGTTCTTTAAAAATGAATCCATCTTGCAGGGATTAACTAATATATGAATTTAAAAAACAATGATAAATGTAACTTGCATTTTTAAATCAACATGACCAGAGAATTATTTTCTAATAGAAAAACTTCAAGGGAAGTCCTGTAATAAGAAGATTATTTGCATGGAATCAGAATAAAAGGGCTGACTTGGATAATATGGGGAGGGTTTTTTTTTCAGGTAAACTGGATAATTTTTCCAGTGGAATAAAAATATTAAATACCTGGGGCCCAACATCTTCTCTGGACATAGATTGGATGGCAAATAAGACACAGCTGTTGTCTTCATAGGATTTCCAAGCGCGCGCGCGTGTGTGTGTGTGTGTGTGTGTGTGTGTGTGTGTGAATAGAAAATAAACAGATAGTTAATTAAATATTATAAAGAAGATGTTACAGAATCACATAAGAAAGAGCTTCTCACCCTGCCAGGAAATAGAGGAAGGGTTGAGGAATACTTTATTTATTTATTTATTTATTTATTTATTTATTTATTTATTATGGTGACATTGGTTAATGAAATCCAATAAGTTTCGAGTGTACAATTCAACAGTAGGTCATGCAATATATATATATATATATATATATATACACATATATATATGTATATGTATATGAACACACAATGCAATATATATATATATACACTATATATATATATTGTGTAAATATATATATATATATACATATTGTGTGTATATATATATATATATATATATATATATATATATATATATATATATATATATATATATTGCATTGTGTGTTCACTGCCCATAGTTAGATTTCTTTCTGTCACTACATATTTGACCCCTTTTACCTCATCTACCTCCTCCTTCCCCCCTCCTCCC